>NW_021770540.1:309136-311836 GCF_005508785.2 Acyrthosiphon pisum
CGGTCTCTCTCACACACATGTGGCTTCAGTGTATTACACGTAAAACCCCTATCATTCCTGGTCTATTCTATTATATGTCTATGATTTGTTCATTTGATTATTATTTTTGTTGAGGATCATGGCGTATACCTAAAACCTCAACACAACACTTTTATTTCACTTATTAGATTTCCCTTTTGTCATTTGACTTAACTGTTTAATTGTATAACTTTGATCACTGCTTAAGAACTATTCTTTTGCTATGACTACACATATTTTAAACTGCGCTCCTATTGTTTTAACTAATATCCGTTTGACAAATATGCTTACAATATAGTTTATTAAACAATTGACATTAAATATACAACTGTACTTTTTGATTTAATTATTACTTTATTACATTAGTACTTAAGTAACTCAAAGCCCTGTGCTTTAACAACAGTTCCAGTTATTATTCATTTTTATATTTTGGAATAGTTACCAATTACTTTATTCGTTAAAAACTATTATGAGTAAAGTATGTTTACTTAAAAATATTTATACCTAACGAAGCATAAAGGTGTATACTTAAATAAGTTTTATTACATTTCGAGCACTTTTCGCTGTAGGCGGATTGTCCGTTCGGGAATCGACTTTCTCCCGGGATGACTGATATCTAGACACTCAAACTCAGAATCCGAATTTCCGATTTCAACACACATACGAGAACCGGACATACACGCCCGGGGCATGGTCTGCGATCCTGGGATTGCCTACCTGGCTGGCTGTGTCATACGATCGACTTGAATCGCGTGACTTACGACTAGACACTCTTCCAAGTTCAAAAATTACCGCTTAACCAGTGCTGCCAACACGACAAAACACAATACCCGACGGTCCCGCGTTCCCGCCGCAGGCTGGATCAAAAAACCCAGCTCGATGAAAGTTACTCGATGAAATTAGTTCAGTACAAAAGTACACAAAAACATCAAAAGAAGAAATTTACCTGCCATCGTCATCAAAATAATTTTTTTTTCTCTTAATATCAAATAAAATACTATTATTATTTTCCTGCAACCAATAACAACCATACAGTAAACTATAAATAATATATATATATATATATATATAATCCATATAATAAACTAAACAATACATTTTTGTTTTAAGTACCTATTATTCAATAAGAAAACTAAAAAAATGTAAAGCATAATAAATGTCTTTTCCACATAATTCAAGATTATAAGATAACAGACTAATAAGTAACAGAAAACGTATGAAATGTTGTTGGTAGATTGAATTTTGTTTGACGTAAACAATGTTTTCTATCCAGTTGTTGATTTAATCCACGTAATCCAGTTATTTTAGGTAATCATTTATTTGAAATTATTTTATAATTAATGAAAATAATTTTAATTTACCTTGGCTTACCTACAACAAAACCTTATTAATTTCAACTGCCAATTCATTCTGTGTATTTATTTTGTTATATAGAGTTATTTAATATTGTACTTATATTTTCAGGATTATTGACATCGGATGCAGGCACCGACTCTTTCTGATAAATGTGTTTGTTTGAAATAAAGTATAGGTATGCCAAGAATATTTACGTATACCTAATTGTATTTTTCAATATCACTGACATCGAAAGTCAACATTTTAATAAATTGGCTGATTTATAAAAATAACTTTGAACTGAATTCGAACCTATTGCTCATAAAGATATGCTTCAATTTTTACTCAAAAGAGAAAGCAATTAGATGACGAACTACCTATGGCACATGGTTTCATTGCATATGACTGCATATGACCTAAAATCAATATAACATCATTCAATAGCCTTACTGTGGAACCAGTACTTAACATTTCATAAAATATATTTGGACATAGTAGGTGGTCCCCTTCCGGTAACTACCATGGGTAACACTTATATTTTAACATCACAAGACGAGTCATCAAGGTACGGTGTAGCCATAGCTTTAGCCCCAACGGACGCAACCACGGTAGCTCACAAAATAATTATGACGATTAGGCGTTAGATTTACAGCGAGTAATACAAAAATGCATCAACCTGCTAGAGATAACCTAGTATTATATAAAACAAGAATTTGAAAAATATTCTTTGGTATTATGTGACAACTCGAGTCATATCGCTCATGACCCGAGAGTCATGTGGTCGAGTTAGGTCGCCAACCACGAGCCGAGACCCCAAAAGGTCGGAGCACCGTGGATTTTTGTACAGTTTGAACCAGGCATTGGAGAAAACTTAACATTAAGAATAAAAGAACACGACACGCTATTTAGGTAAAAAAATTAGATATATTGTTTTACGTTCGCGCCGAGAAAGCCATTGGCATAAAACTCGGACAGAATTAAGAAAATAAAAGTTAATAATTATAATAATGACACTAATAAGCCCAAAATGGGCAATAATAATAATAAATCAATCATTAATCAGCCCAAAATGGCGATGATAATAATAATAATAATAAATCAATCATTAATCAGCCCAAAATGGGCGATAATAATAAGAATAATAAGGATACCGGCCACGGTGTTAAATTTATGTATGAGTACAGTTTTGGGTACGTACATTACCATTTACCACCATCGTGCTCATTGTGCGTCGCCCGATGGCGCTACGGCGATCGCGGTTTTCTACTCCGTCACATTGCACTAGATCGGCGTATAGGGACAGAAACTGAAGTCCGTCGGCTTAGTCGGCTCGTATACGCACGAAAA
>NW_021770540.1:311886-314717 GCF_005508785.2 Acyrthosiphon pisum
GTAATCCCAGTTATTTTTAGGTAATCATTTATTTGAAATTATTTTATAATTAATGAAAATAATTTTAATTTACCTTGGCTTACGTACAACAAAAGTTATTAATTTCAACTGCCAATTCATTCTGTGTATTTATTTTGTTATACATATAGAGTTATTTAATATTGTACTTATATTTTCAGGATTATTGACATCGGATGCAGGCACCGACTCTTTCTGATAAATGTGTTTGTTTGAAATAAAGTATAGGTATGCCAAGAATATTTATGTATACCTAATTGTATTTTTCAATATCACTGACATCGAAAGTCAACATTTTAATAAATAGGCTGATTTATAAAAAGAACTTTGAACTGAATTCGAACCTATTGCTCATAAAGATATGCTTCAATTTTTACTCAAAAGAGAAAGCAATTAGATGACGAACTACCTATGGCACATGGTTTCATTGCATATGACTGCATATGACCTAAAATCAATATAACATCATTCAATAGCCTTACTGTGGAACCAGTACTTAACATTTCATAAAATATATTTGGACATAGTAGGTCCCCTTCCGGTAACTACCATTGGTAACACTTATATTTTAACATCACAAGACGAGTCATCAAGGTACGGTGTAACCATAAATTTAGCCCCAACGGACGCAACCACGGTAGCTCACAAAATAATTATGACGATTAGGTGTTAGATTTACAGCGTGTAACACAAAAATGCATCAATCTGCTAGAGATAACCTAGTATTATATAAAACAAGAATTTGAAAAATATTCTTTGGTATTATTTATTTGAATTGAATAATACGGAATTTTTTTCGTTTTATTGAATAAAGCGGAAAACTGCTTAAACGGAATTTTTTGTTGGTCCCATGCGATCCCGCTTTAGACAGTTTTCACTGTAATATAACTTTGTGGTAGTTTTATTTAAATAATTTAATAATTTAGTAATGTACAATATGTTATTGCGTTTTGACGTTATGTACTGTGTGGCACGTAGCGTGTTAAAGTCGTTGAGACGTCCGTCCAATATCTATTCAGATATTAAAATTGTCTACTGGACAATCGTACTAACTGACGTCTGACAGGTGAAGCGACATTGTGACAACTGCAGACAGCAAACTGCAATGCTGCATTAGTGCAGTGGCCCGGCGGCGCGGCGGTGACCGGTTGCGGCGGTGGCGCGGTGCTGCGGCGACTGTTATTAGACCGTGCAGGTGCATTTGCGTGCGTGCGTCAGGTATTAGAGAAGGAGTAAAAAAAAAATGAAAACTCCATATCCCTGTTCCTTTCCAAATCAATACTCAAAATTTAAAATATTTTTGATCTGAAAATCGATACTGATTCAAAAGAATAATACCTGTAACCACCGTTGCATTTTTTTCATATTTTGAAATAAATTATATATAAAAAAAATCGGCCAACGGTAGTACCTATACCAAACACGTCTAGATTATATATTCAAAGTTACAGACCCCTAACTATAAAATATAGACCAGTGGAAAGAAACTCATAATGCAAAATGTCCATTGTTAGATGCAATTTACTCTTAAAAAAATTCACCAACATTTTTTAGTATCATCTTAAACCTAGTTTTAACTAGGTATAGGTGATCTCAATTTAACGATTTAATCGAAAACAATTTAAGTGTGAATGTGAACTCTTATGCTTGCATATTTTCTTCCTAAAGTTTGCTTGCATTTTATTAGTATCAGATCCTACTGCATACACTTCTCCATTTACCCATTCTTTAGAAACATGTCCTTGATTTTTTGCTAAATTAAGATTTGTTTTTTTACAAATTGTACATCCTAATTTATTTGCGTTATAAAAAAACCAAAGGTACCTACTCTTCAGAGAAGTATTTTAGTTGTTTTAGATCCCAACATTCTGGTTTGGGAATTAAATTAACGGTAGATTCATCATCAGTTTGGTTTTTATCAGCAGGCAATTCTGAATCAGATGCCTATAAAAATATTTAATTAAATGTTAGTAAATGTATAATAATTAATTGTTTATCACAAGTATTTATGTGGAGATATTACATCGATGTTTTATCAATGTATAATATCTTATATTATATATATTAAATTTTATTTAATAAACAACTTTATATCATAAATATTATTCATCCCAAGTTTTAACTTTTATTTTATATTTTAAACTTGATCTAAAGAAAAATATGTATGATATACCTCTTTAAAGTAATATAGATTAATACAATTATAATATGTTTACCAAAATCCAAATATATCTTATACAAACCTCATTAGTCCTTAAGCTAAACTGTAAGGTTTGACGATCTTCAGAGGTATTTGACACATTTGTCTATAAAAAAAGGTTTGTAATTTAATTTCAATAATAATGAAACAATTAATGAAAAATAAAAAAGCCTAGTTTTGAACTAAGAAAAAAATTTAAATTAAATTTCTAAAATATTAGTGCAATACACAAGGTTATTATTAAGGCTGGAAGTCATGGGAGTCATGGGTATGCTTTGGGCGAGGAAAAAAAAAAAAAAAGAATGATAACCCGACCTCAAATAAGTTCAAATTTTCAATTCAGAATTTAGTATTCCTAAATGTACCGCCTTGAAAAAATAAGCCCTATTGCTTAATGCTTTTGTTGTGTTTTGTAACGGTTTTTGCCGGAGGTTTTCCCAGTTTTCCATTCCTACCACCCGGCTACCACCACTACTTAGTTTTATGCTGTATATTTATTCTTTATTAATAACTACCGTAATATTAGTATTTCGATATTTATTATTTTAGATAACAAAAAATAGATTTATTTTGTTTTTAATTTTATTTTCAATCTAAATTTAAAGAAATTTTC
>NW_021770540.1:315755-318362 GCF_005508785.2 Acyrthosiphon pisum
TATGAATAACAATCCATACTATAAATGAATACTAAAAATTGTTTTTTTATGTTGCTGACAGTGCAAATTGCACCTAATTATTATTCAGTTACAAATAAATACTAAAATTATTGGTATTATGGTATTTGTAATTGTGAATACTGAACCATACAGTTACAAATTGAATAATGTATTGTATTAAATTATTTTAGGGTAAACTGTTCCAAATTATTAAAAATTTAATTTTAAAAATTATTACTAGGTTCTTTCAACAAGCATTGGTCGTCAATGGAAGGAGTGTTGGTGTGATCTTTGCGAACATGGATGCAGTCAACAAATACAGAGAAGAATTGGCCACTGTGACATTGGTTGGGATTGATGGGACGTTCAAGACTGTGCCTCGTGTTCCAGCAGATTTGAAATGTTTCCTTACTATCCAGGTGGTTTTCAAAAGTGTAGTAAGTGTTGGATAATTGATATTTTTTATGAATAATCTAAATTCTTTTTTCTTAACATATTTCTCACTATTTACTTTTTATTTTTTTTCTAGTCCTTTCCAATGGTCTATGCTCTACTGGGGAGCATGACTGAAGAAGTCTATGCGGCTCTGTTTGATATTGTAAGAAATATTTTACCTTTGAATTATCAACGTGTTTGTTTTATTACAGCCAATTGAGATGTTGTTGGTTCCATTTTACTCAGGTAGTTTTTTAATAACTTATGTGCATTTAGTGATCATAATATAAAAAAAAATAATATTTTTTCTAGTCAATTGTACGGTATTGTCACCGAAGGATGAACAGTGTTTGTAATTTAATCCGTACGAAGCCAGTAGCTGCTCGAGTTCTCAGAATGGTAAATTTAAGTTTAATATTTGTATTCAATTGTATTTCTCTTTAATACACCATTGTGTTTTTAGGTTTTGGCATTACCTCACCTGCCCGCAACCAGGAATGACCCGCGCTGTCCATTTTCGATGCTATCATGGACTACATAAGACAATTTCCTCCAATTGAACGAGGTATGAGAAACTTTCTAATTGGGTATGTGCAATATTTTTGGTTGTTACAGGTCGGTCCAGGTTTAATCAGTTGTTTTGGAGAAGAATATAGAACCAACAACTACTGGGAGTCTTTCCACGCTACACTTCTAACCCAAATGCAAAGACATCCAAATATATGGAATTTTATTCGTGAGTTTTTGCAGTACAAGGTGTATCGTGTTTTATGTGTTGCATCCTTGTGTTAAATGTTTGTTGTTATCAGTATCATCATTATTATAATATGTATTCTTTTATGTTTCATGTTTAACCTCATAAGAAGTAGTGCTTACAGGATGTGTTGGTACATGTTGCGTCCTTGTCCTATATGTTTGTGTTTTTGTGTATCTCATTTATGTCATGTGTAAACTAACTAACAAGAAGGAGTTAATGGTAAGCTAAGTAAGTAATTACCTATGTTGTTTTAAAATTTGATTTTTAGGTTATTTATTTAATTTTTGTTTATGGTTATGGTGTTTTTATTGTATGTATATGTCTTGCTGTAACTTATATTATAATATAAACTATTACAATGTACTATTTTTTACTGATCAATTAATTTGCTTACAGAAAAACTGACTGTCCTTGAAAATCAGTATTTCGTTGAATTTGATCAAGCCAGAAGAAACCTAAGGGTGATTGTTAATTTTTATTTGAACATAAATTGGTTTTTGGGCTGGTTACAGATATGTTATTTTTTCAACAAATAAACTTAATTATGTATAATAATTACATTTCAGATTAGAGATGGAGCATCAAGGAGGGAACGAGAGAACACTACCACTGTCTTAGCAGGTTATGTGCAACAACTTAACAGAGATGGAGACCTCACAGGATTTTTGAGAAGGGCTGGACACCGCAATGATGGATACGTACAAGGCATAATCGGACCATATCCACAAGTAAATATATTTTATAATTTTATTTCAATCTACTGCACTTCTGCAGTTGTTTACTTGGCTAATGATGAATTTATACATTATATCAATGTAAATATTTAATGGAGGTAAGTGGGGT
Source organism: Acyrthosiphon pisum (assembly GCF_005508785.2). NCBI lineage: Eukaryota > Metazoa > Arthropoda > Insecta > Hemiptera > Aphididae > Acyrthosiphon > Acyrthosiphon pisum. Next base: position 317,791 of record NW_021770540.1, read on the forward strand.
TTATTAAGAACCTAGCCTAATGGTTAGGTTAAACCTAGCCTAATTTATATTTCACAAATGTACAATTGCATTATATTATTAAATATATTTAATTTATGTCTATAAAACTACTACCTATGTTTATAAAATACTTAATTAATACTTTGTATTTCATTAATTTGAATTCAAATGTTCATAATAAGTTTTAAATTCATTAACAGTATACTTATTTATAATAAATATCCCGATTGGGCATGAGTTAATTCAAATAAAAATAAAATAAAATCTCAACAAAAAGTTAGTACCTATACAAAACAAAAGCTATTTTATCAAGTAAATTGTTTTATTTTGCTTAACTTGAAGCCAACTCTCTTTGTACTTAATTGAAGTCTAATTATTTTAACACATAATTCTCAGAATATAAAATTGTCTAAACTTTCTTGTGTTTGACTGTTTCTAAACTTATTTCTTATTCTAGTTAATTCAGACGAAGCTCTCTTCACAGAACAATTTGCTACAGGAATTATCAATATAACCTATAGACCCCCCCCCTGCTTAATCCGGTTTTGGTTTAATCTACTCACAAAAACTTT
>NW_021770540.1:319081-320136 GCF_005508785.2 Acyrthosiphon pisum
GAATAATTGAAATAACAACTTCAGCGGGAAACGTTCGTTCGACCACAGGAAACAGGTGACCAAAATACAGAAAATTTCCAACTGGAAATGTGGAAAAGTTATATTTACGAGTTATATTTCGACATTTCTTTTAGTTGATGTTTGATAGATATGAGGCCCTGCCGGAAAATTTCAGCGTGGACCATTCAAAAATTATTATGTTAAGTGAATATGGTAACCAAAAAAATTATTTTGGTTATTAAGTTATTTACTTACCGCTAATGGACAACATTTCGACAGTAATTACTATGTTTTATGTTAATTTGGTTATCGTGGACATCTGCAGCTGCAACAATGTGCACTTAATGATTCTGTAAATGATTTGTAGTTGTATGATGAATGAGTCGTAATGATTAATTTCTAAAAATATGCAATATGCAAATTGCATAAAAATTCCACAAAGGTATTTAAATATTGATGAATAAACCACAAATAAATTTAATTGTTAAGTAATTTATAATAACGAGTTGTTCAACGCCATCTCGTGTTGAGGTTAGTCATTAATATTAGACTTGTGTAACTGCACTTCTGTAGTTGTTTAGTCTAATAAGTCTAATTATTTTAACACATAATTCTCAGAATATAAAATTGTCTAAACTTTCTTGTGTTTGACTGTTTCTAAACTTATTTCTTATTCTAGTTAATTTAAAAGAAGCTCTCTTCACAGAACAATTTGCTACAGGAATTATCAAATATAACCTATAGTCCGAGCTAGACTATCTAGACGCGAGTTTTTTTAGAACATAAATTGAATCTCGAGGTGTCGGTGCGTGGAACCTCGAAGTTTTCAAAACGATATGACCAATATTGAAGGAGCTAGTATTTCAAAATTTACGTCCAGCCGTTTCAATTTTGTATTGTTAGCTCAAATACATATATTAGAGTGAATTGACCTATTATTAGATAGGTTTTAATAATTTATTCTTATACACCTATCGATTTACATTTACATTAAATTTAAATTTAAATTTACATGAATAAATAATGAGCTACACGTCTACTATACGCGAAGTAAA
>NW_021770540.1:321204-322217 GCF_005508785.2 Acyrthosiphon pisum
TCTTGTAAATTTATTTATATGATTGTTTTGTTTTTTAATAGGATCAGTAAGTATTGTACTTGTTATGTTTGTCGTCCGGTCGGTACCATATCAATATTTCACGTAGTTGTTTACTTGGCTAATGATGAATTTATACATTATATCAATGTAAATATTTAATGGAGGTAAGTGGGGTTTATTAAGAACCTAGCGTAATGGTTAGGTTAAACCTAGCTAATTTATATTTCACAAATGTACAATTGCATTATATTATTAAATATATTTAATTTATGTCTATAAAACTACTACCTATGTTTATAAAATACTTAATTAATACTTTGTATTTCATTAATTTGAATTCAAATGTTCATAATAAGTTTTAAATTCATTAACAGTATACTTATTTATAATAAATATCCCGATTTGGCATGAGTTAATTCAAATAAAAATGATGCCAGTGACGGCTGGTAAGTTGGAGTTTAAATTATTACGAGATCGTTCGTCTCGTTGTTTGGAAAAACATGTAGACATTATGTGCCCGGTTTTATTGCAGTAAGTGCAGAATAATGGTGCGCTTGCACTCGTAAAATTATTACGTGTGGGAATATTGTCACTTGGCTGTCCACCATGTGTGTAATTTCTTTGAATTGAGTCCCCTTGCCGACAATCGCGAGCTATGTGGTTATTTCGACCGCAGATATAGCATCCTGCGTTAGTCCTAGCCATATTCGGATTTCGTTGTACAGCATTGAAATTATTGCCATAAGAATTCTGTCTACCGTTTTCATTATTCCCATTGAAATTAAAGTTATTGTTGCGATTCAAATTTTGCTGATTATTATACCCGTTGTTATTACGATTGACGTGTTGATTATTGCTATTACCCCTGTTGTTATATCCATTATTATTTTGATTATAATTATTATAATTATTCCTATTAAATCCTTGGTTACCCCCGTTGTTATAGCCGTTATTGTTTCGAGAAAAATTACCTCTCCCTTGATTGAAATTTTGTCTATAATTTTGAGGTCTAT
>NW_021770540.1:322267-326240 GCF_005508785.2 Acyrthosiphon pisum
GAATGATACAATTTATATAACATTTATTTAATACGATTCAGTTACACCAACTGGTTCAACATTACAATCAGATAATATCCCCAGTGGAACATTAAATGTAAAAAGAAAGCTAAGTTATTATGTAGAACATAGTGTACCAGAGTCACCAAAAATTCAGAAAGGTAGTAAAAAATAAAAATACTTCCTATTATTAATAATATTAGTAATTTTATAACTAATATTTAAAACATATTAAGTTTTATAAATATTAATTCAACTGGAGTCCCTATACACATACTATTAAAAATGTCATGCTTTGTTTTTGAATTATGTCTGTGCAAGATCAATTTGCGATAATTGCCCCAATTGTTATATTGGATATATTTAATCCATATAATATTAAATCATTGAAATATCCCTTGTTTAAAATATTAAAAAAATATTTATATTTTGATATAAATAAATACATTTTTATTAGGTTCGGAATTTCCATCAAATACCGTAATTTTTTCATCATCTTCTCCATTTAAAGTGACGACTGAAGAAAATATACCTCAAGCTGTTCAATCGCTTCAAATGGAGAGTACTAGTAACAGAAAAAAAAAAACTTATTCGATTTGTCAGATTATCTGCAACCTTCTCAACAATTGTTGAATTTGTCAACAGACTATCAACCTGCTCAAAAAGATAAATTACTAGGTAGATATAATATGTATTGTATAAAAATTTAGATATAAATTAAATAGATAATTAAATATCATAAAAATTATTCTCGCAAGTAGTAGATTTGATGAACATGTTTATAGATAGTATACATAAAGATAATACTGACAACAATAAATTTATCTAGTATATTATTTACTTTATGTTATTTAATTATATGGTGTTCTGAGTCTCAAGAGTTCAATTAAAATTATTGGTATTCTCAATATATAGTATAGCAAATGATTAAAATATTTTAAGTACTATAAATATCAAAAATTAAAGTCTTATAAATAAAATTAATAATAATAAAAGTTGAGCGTTAGTTTTAAAACTAAAAATTATATAATATGTTTTTAGAAAAATATTAGTAATTAATATGTGTTTTTAGTAATTGTAGGACTATTTAATATATTGTATAATTATTTCTATAATACGATATTTTTTAGATCTTATGTACAAAATGAACCGTACTATATGTAATATCAAGTATGATATTATGTCACTATCTGACAAAATTGATGGTTTAATAAATACATCTGAAAAAACTGGTTATGGTGAGAAGTTAACTGATGAGGATACATTTCAAAAGGAAATATTTCAAATCCTTCCTATAGAAAATGAAGAAGACTTGTCATTGTTTGAATCCAAACTTTCCAATCAGGAATTCAGAAAAAAAGTTGTAAGTTTAATACTTAAATTAATATTGACAAATTTAATTAATTTGATTATTTGGGAACTATTAATTGATATAAGTATGTAGTTCATTTGGGAATCTATCAGAAATTTCTAAGATACTTTTTGTTACACTTGTTGTTATTATGACATTATTAATAATAAACTGGTCAAAAAAATAATATGTTATAATATTATAATAATTTCTTTTAAAGGAAGATTGTGGCTTTTTTTAATATACATTTTGTAGTTGTTACACAACTATTTGTTTGGATGATTAAACTGTTATGATTATTGATGATTTATTGTTAAATTTGAAAATATGTTTGAACAACAAGACTTACATATTAAGGTTATGTTTGAAGTTAAAATATGGTTGATAAATTATAAATTTGTATACCTAGCTTAAATAATATACAAAAGGTGCAAATTTAGATATAAGATTTGTCAGTTTCTAACAATCTTCTAAAAATATATGTAATGCGTCTATAATACTAACTTATAAATGTACAATTGAATTATTTTACAGACTTTGGAACTGAAGCGATATGCTAAGGATTAGCATTAGGTTACCCAGTACTGTACGCGCTGTAATGAGATTTCTTTTCAAAGATAAATTACTGAATATATTTAGTTATAAAGGACAAAAAGGAAAAAAGGTGTTCTACACATTAACAATATGTTCAGTTATATTTGGTAATGACTGAGTTGTTATCTTTTATTTTTTATTATCGTGTCTACAACCAATATACAACTATAAATTATTAAAACAATTTTGTTAATTATTTCCAGACTCCATCAAGCTTATGAAAAAATTCCATAAATTTGATACAATCGATGTAGAAGGGCCACTAAAGATATTCATTTCGGGTGCTAAGTTCAGGAATGTGCCGAAAACAAAAACTTATCAATCTATGAAGGATTGAATATTTTCAATATTAAAATTTGTAATTCAGAGAATATAATAATAAATTGCTTTTGAATTGTAGTACAATAAAAGAAAATTGGTGCTTAATTCATTGTATTATAATTGTGCAGGTTATCTCCATACATTAAGCAACATAAACATTAAGCAAATCCATAATCATATAATTTTTTATGTAGTTGTCAGTTAAATAACTTTTTAACGGTCATAATAATTAATTATGTTTTTAAATGTCTACCATAAACATATAATGTAGTCATAACTTTAAAAAGTAGTCCATCTCTGAAAAGATATTATATTAGTGACAAAATACCAAATGGGGAGCACAAAAATAATTTTGGTGTTAAATTTGAAGGCATAATTTTTTATATTTAATTTGAATGATTACCTGGTCTAATATAAATGTATGGAGTTAGTGATGCAAGTATCACTACTAGCATACACAAATATTATATTTTTAAAAATGCTGTAGTTAAAAAGATTTTAAAGATCATTAAAAATTTAAGAATCAATTAAATAGAACAAAATAATGTAAAAATACACATTACGCATATTATGTATATTACTTACAATATTATATTTATACTAAGATAAATACACTATACTATAGTCACACCTCCCTACCATATTAAAATATAATGAAAATTATATTTTTAAGTTGTTTAAATAGCAATTTAGTAGAATAATTATGAAATGTTTTAAAAAAATATTTTATTAATAATAATAAAAAATGTTTTTCTTTTCACATTATTTGTGTGTTAATTTAAAGATATTATGAAAATAATGATAAATCATTATTTTATTTTTGATAATTATAAAATCTCAAACTGTTCGCCAAATAACATTATATAATTAATAAAATAACATTTTTTTGATGAGCATATAATGAAACTGTAACAATTATATAATGATATCATAAAAAATATAATATTTTTTTGACATAAAAAAAACAATTTCTTGCTATCTGGGGCAATACCTACGTAACAATAATAATATTGTATAAGTGGCGATTCGCGCCCAATGACATAGTAAAAATATTATAAAAAGACGATTCGCGCCCACGACACAACAAAATTATTATAAAGAGGACGATTCGCGCCCAACGACAATAATTTTGGAAAACAATTTAATAATTGAAAACCGGCGATTCGCGCGCGGCAATATTCGTGGGTGTTTGTTTGCCACCGTTTAGGGCAGGGATGGCGAACCTTTTGATAACTGCGTGTCAAATCAAAATGTTTGGTTTGATTTTATTTGCCTCGCGTGTCAGAAACTTTGCAGACCTTTTTTTTTGCTTAAAAAATAATTAATTAAACATATAAACATGATTTTATTTGTTGTTAGGTGTATAAAATATTTAAACTTTACAGCATTTTCTGATTAGGTACTATTGCATATTAATATAACTTTACAGCATTTACTATTTACTATTTATAAAGTTACATGTACATATTAATATATCTTTACAGCATTAATTTACTATTACATATTAATACAAACACATATTTTTTTTAATTACAAAAATAAGTTTTTAATGAGAAATTTGTTGCTGCATATTTCCAGCTAACGGATCAATCCTGGGATTATAATTTGTTGATTTTAATTGAATACATGCTGCACTGATATCTGTTCCAAGACGATTTCTCAAAGTGGATTTGATAAAATTCATGGAGGAAAATAGCTGCTCACATG
>NW_021770540.1:326351-336463 GCF_005508785.2 Acyrthosiphon pisum
CAGTCGAAAACAAAAATATCTTACAAACAATGTAATTTTAGATGTTTTTTGTGCTTTTTTTATGTTTTTTTTTAATGATTTTTATGCTTTTTTAAAGATTTTTTGTAATTTTTAACAGGAAAATATAAGGTCGGTTTTTTTTTGTAATGTTTTTCAATGTAATTTTAGATGTTTTTTATGTTTTTTTTGTGTTTTTTTATGTTTTTTTTAAAGATTTTTTAAGTCTTTTTTTTTGTAATATAAAAAGTGTCCTATACGTACCCCCTTACTACTAATAATAATACTAATTTCAAAGTAATAATATGTGTTTAATAATATAGAACAATCAAAATATAGTATTATGTAGAACTATTTCGTGGTTGTAGCGGTGTAGCGGTGTAGCGGTGTATAATGGCTGGTGGCGTGAAGTGACTTCGTTCTTGCTGGTCCAGGTACATCTGATCAGGCTGTGCTCCTGTCTCCCTTATATATGCTGTCAGCTCCTTTGATCTGGTCAGTATACGGAACTCGAAGGTGCCTTGGGTGTGGTCGTAAAAGTTGTTGTTGTTGTCGTACTGAAGAAACCACCGTCTTGTGCTCATAGGTTGTTATACTAAATGCTTTTACAAGGAGAACCGCATAGTATGGTTCGAATAAGTAAAAGCGGTTATAATACCTTCTAATACATGCCCATTACAATATTCATTTAGGTGTAAAATGGGACGTCCCATTTTGTCCACACTTGTACTTTTTTATTTTATTACTTTTCTGGTATTTTTAATCTCAAGTTTTTTTCATTAAATATTGTTTCTACATTAGTTGCTAAGCATTAATAATAATTATATATTATTATGTTAAAATATTCATTAAGGTACAATTAGGAAAAATGCCAAGAACAAGAAAAAGGTTATCAACGAGACAAAGTTGGAATCCCGAGTCAATGAACAATGCTGTTGTAGCTGTAATAGCTAAAAGTATGTCGTACAGAGAAGCATCAACATCATTGATGTGATACCTATTCCTCAACAATCTTATGAGAATAAACAAAAGAAGAAGAGAAACGTTAGGGCCTAAGGAAAAACTGCAATTCTAACAGATTCACCATACAAAAACGAATTACATCAACAGCAAAAAAATCAAAAGATCAAACTAATTAAAAAAGAAAAAACCACAGTTAAAAGAAAGCTGTTTAAGAAATCTAAAACAAAAAATAAAAGTAAAATTCTAGTATAAAATGTATCTGATGAAGATGAAGACGCAGAGTGCTTGTATTGTAGCCAGACGTACATGTCGTCCAATGAAGGATGGGTTCAATGTGTAACATGCAAAAAATGGGCACATTGTTCATGTGCTGGCGAGGATGATAACGAAGATGAACTATATCACATCTGTGATATCTGCAAGCAATAATGAATGATTCCTAACCTACTGTGATAACTATACTAGAATAAGAATTAAGTATTAAGTAATTTAAAATGTTGTTTTTATTTAATGACCTAAAAGTCATTAGGATTAACTCCAATTAAGTTTTGTTTTATTATTTTATAAATGTTATGTACTTATAGTGATTTAAAATTTTCTTTATTTCACTCCAATTAAGTTTTAATTGTTTTTATTATTTTATAAATGTTATGTACCTACCTACAATTATTTAATTTGCATACCTAAAGTAATAGGTTAAAAATATAAAAGGTTTAAATACATATTATATAACACAATGGTGCTAGTAAAAGAATATAGCATTTTTTTTTGTATGATTATAATATGTGTCCCGTCTTTAACCTGCCGTGTCCCATTTTACCTCGATAACTGGGTAAAATGAGACACTTTGAGTAAAACAGCTAAAAAAATGTTCAAAATTATTCCAAACAAGTTTTTGGAATTGTTTTTACATATTTAGATGTGTCATAATATTTATAATGACTTTTAATCATTTTTAACATGATAAGTTATAAATTGTTTATTTTATATGGGTTTAAGTGTTGGGTGTCCCGTCTTACCCAGTTTCCCCTACGTGGAAATCATGCGGGGTAATCAAGCGCAGAGTTGAAGGCGAGAACGCCGGCCCGTCGCATGGCCACTTGTAGCAAATACTCGAAAAATTCGAACCCTCGCGGCCGTTACCTTGGTCGTGTGGGAAGAAGTCTCGGACGATCAGTCGGTCTGAGGACAGTGTCCGACGAGCCGAATTGCTCGCCTAAGGGGCTCGAAAGCTCTACATTATCCTGCATATTCGTAAATCTCTCAGGAGCAAGTCATGCAGAAGTCGGCGGGCGCGGGTACGACGTGGCTAGCGCGCTGATAGCAGAGTTCTAAGAGGCCTCCGGGCCCCCGGTTACGATCGCTTTAGGGCGTCGTCTCAGGAGCCGTGACAATGCCCGACAAAACCCTCGCACGTTGGTTATCCGGTCAACCGGTGGCTGGGTACGTGGAAATCATGCGTGGCAATCGAACGCAGAGTCGTAGGCGAGAACGCCGGCCCGTAACACGGTCTTCGCGGGAGAGACATTGGTGCCCAAGACACGAAGGCTTGGAGTTCGGTTGCGAAACTGAACACCGGCGGGACGTTGGCGGGACACTTAGCGTCTACCTGCGGATGACACCATCCGAAAACTGGTGGAGCGCGTCTCGTGGACGTGCGCTACCAGGGAATAAGGCGGCATCCAGTGAACGCAAGCACAAGTCAGGGAAACGGACACGAAGTTGTGAATCGGGTCCGATAGTAACTGTCTTACGCCACTAAAGGCGGACCAACAGTTAATTATTGCCACGGCCTGCGTAGCCGACCCGGGGCGCGGACAGAGGGACCCGGCCGCGCCTCGAGGACAGAGGCCGCAACCGCGGAAAGCAAGTTTGGCTGAAATTCGCTACATCTATCCGATAGAATCCGCTGCTGGCTGAACGACTTTAAGCCGACACGGGAAGACTGTTACCTCGAGGAGAAAATATTGGGTAGTTGGCGAAGGCCAGATAAACTCGCGTCGAACGCAAGTGGTTTTCAAAACCCGCGGGCTCAGCCCGCGTCAACTATCACAATTTGTCGCTGTAAGACTTAGACAACCCCGTGGAAGCCGACTGCAACCCACACTTGCAGCGTGCGTGCAGGCGACATCTTAGTGTCGACCGAAAGAAGCGGAGCGGCGCCGGCGGGCCGGGTCGCAGTTGAAGTCGGACCCCCTAAAGAATCTGGGAAAAAGATGGAACCGGCGAGCTGGGCCGACGGCGCACACGTGGATTCCGACCGACACAAAAATCACGCGGCAACTTTAGCTCCGAGGGCGGTGGAGCGTGGGCCTGGCCCGGGGAGGTGGATGGTGCCATTGAGCAGGTGTACCCGCGGCCTGAAAGAGTGGGATCGCCAGTGGCGCAAGTCACCGCGAAAAGCGGTACATGCTCCCATGATTAAAGGTGGAGCGCCCTCTGGACCCAGGACCCGGACAACGCCTCGGGCGGGCCCGCCTTGGCTGGTTCGCCGGGGACTTATAAGTAGCCGCGCGAGAAAGGCTTATCGGAAAGCTGTCCGCTGGGCGCGCCGCGGGAGTCTGTCGGTGATGCCCTTAGGCTCGCTGCGGTCGTTGATTTCATAAGTAGAAACGATATTACAGTACAAAACAGGCCTGGGTACCCACCCACGTTCAGAAACCGGGGATCGGCGTGCCTGGATGTTTCCTTGACGTCGAAAAACGTCAGGGTTATAAACTGGTTCGCCACCCACGATCTGACGTCGAGCGATCACGCGCTGATCAGCTTTGACATAATCACACGAGACGGCACTTAGATACGATTGGTCTCGGACTGATTGGATAAAATTCCGTAAGACCTTGAAAGGCTGTCGGGACGTAAGGATCAGGGACCTCGAGTGCCCGGACGTCGATGCAAACGCCAGGGCGATAACAGCAGTGCTGAGAGAGGCATGCAATGCCCACATGAGAATAAAAAGAACTAGAAAGAGCAGACCCCCGCCTTGGTGGAACATGGCACTTGACCGGGAATTGAGCACCCTCGGTCGCTGGAAGGCCAGACTCAGGAATTGTAAAAATACTTTCCAAAGAAAAGCAATCCGTCGTGCTTACATTAAGCGGAAAACGGTGCATAAGAAACGTTGCTTTAAAGCCAGGAGGACGGCCTGGCGTGAATACGTCACTAACACGGGGAATAGCGAACCGTGGGGCCCTGTCTTCAACTGGCTAAAATCTGGTGGAACCAGACCGTCTGAACGCCTTCCAGCTGCGATCCGGAGAAATGACGGATCGTACACCACCACACTCCGGGAATTATCTCCGGCTTATTGAGGCCCTAGTCCCAGGAGACAGCTATGAAAATGAAAGCCCAGACCAGATTGCGTTGAGGGCGGAGACGGGGGTCTTTGTGGGCACATTCGCGGCGGTTTGTGGCGACCCCGGACACATCGAACCTTGCAACGAGGAGGAGGTTAGGGAAGCCATCTGGCGCATGGTTCCAAACAAATCACCGGGCGGAGACGGTAGAACGGCAAAAATATTGAGACAATCATGGCCAGTGCTTAAAAAGCACATCACGAGCGCGTTTAACAACTGTCTGAGAACAAAAAAGTTCCCGGACGTTTGGAAGAACGCGCGGCTTGTCATCATATTGAAGGCGGTCGACAAAGACCCGTCTGAGGCCAAATCATACCGTCCCATAAATTTGCTCCCGGTGATATCAAAGGCACTTGAGCACATCATAGTCAAAAGGATTAGAAACGAGACTGACGCTCATATGTCAAAACGCCAGTTTGGCTTCACGAGAAACCTCTCCACGGTTGATGCGATCCACCACGTTCTCGACTGGTCGAGTAAAAGGCGAGAGAAATATGTGCACGCTGTCTTCCTGGACATCTCGGGCGCGTTTGACTGTCTGTGGTGGGCCCAGCTTGTGAAAGACATGAAATTTGCTAAATGCAGCGACGGGCTCATCGAATTCACCAAAAGTTACAATATAGTTGGTCAAATGAGTGATGAAGAGACACTGTCTAAAAATATAGGTAAGTTTGTACTTGAATTTATCTTATGCCTAATTGTTCTCAAATTTGAATTTTCTTTTATTAAAAACTTGCTTATATTCTAATTTTTTTTAAAAGCTATAACTTCTCAACAAACCGCGATTAATATCAGTTGTGAAATAAATGATGAAAACGTTGAAAAAATAGAATATCCTTGTAATGCTTTTGGCAATGAGATGCCTATGGTTGATGCTAATATAGTTGGTCAAATGAGTGATGAAGAGACACCGTCTAAAAACTTATACATAGAAAAACTCAATTGTACAGGTAAAACTAATGTTGTTTAAATTATAATTTGTATTTAATTTTTGCCTGATAGAGTTTGGTATGCATTATATTTTTGATACCTACAAATTTATTAAAATTGAATGTTTTCAGCAAAAAATACTGATATTATTGATAGTAATATGGAAGATACATATGATTACTATGAGTTACTTACGTATGATGAGGATAAAAAAAATAAAGCCAGTAATGAAATTGATATGGCAGCTTCAAATCAATTTCATTTAAACGAAGAAGGTAAATTATTTTATTTTTAGTTTTTATATCTTTGAGAGGCAATTTTCTGTTATGTTAAAAAAAATATATCAGTATACTATGAACTAAACTATATTTCTCAATGTATCAATGTACTTTTAACACTAGGCACTGTAGGAAATGAAAAAAATATCTATAGATGTTTTTTTTTTCATTTTTTTCCCAAATAATTAGTGTGACAAAATTTAAAATATTTCTTAAAAAATATATACAAATGATAATATTCTCAATATTTCGTATAATATGGTGTTATGGTAATTAGTGAGTAACTTTTAGCTGTTTAGTCTAATGAGTAAAATAGTAGTTTACTAAACTACGTACATATGTGTATTTGACGGATAATATCTTTTTTATAATTAGTTGACTTAGTTAGTATTAATGGTAACATGTTTTCATGATTTCGCCATCTTGTTTTCTTTATAATATAAATTAAAAATACTCTATTATTTGTTTTTTTTTTTTTTTATAGCAAACTTTAAAATAAACAAGTATTTAGACAACAAGTCATCAAATATGAACACTAATTTACAATTCCCAAGTAATTTTTGTTATTATAACTAATTTATTATACTGCATATCATAGTACATGTTATAATTTACATTGAATATTTTATTTTTATTTAGATTTAAGAAACAAAGAAAGTAAATTTTATGGCGAACAAAAAAAATCTGACAACGATTTTATGTCTTCTAGTAGTTTTGAACAAGACTCTGGATCAGAATATAATCCTAATACAGATAACTTGTCTATCAATAGCTCATTATTACAAGAAATGGAAAGCAATGATTCAGACGTTATAGAACAACAGGATCTAATTAAATTTAAAGTTGATGATCCAAACCTTCCAAGCACATCACACAAATCAGAAATCGTACAACTACCAATTACATATGATTCTGATAATCTACAGCTTCCATTATCTGATCAATCATCAGCTGTACCTTTTATATCAAGAAATTTTAATTTTAACGGAGTAGTAGAAACAAGTAAAAAGAAAAACATTACCAATAAAAGAGTTTGGGACAAGGTCGACCATTGCTTATTCTGTGAGAATAGTGTCACAAATTTCACCAGATATTTAATACGTAAACACGGCAATGAAATTGAAGTTATACGATTCATGGCATTACCAAAAGGCTCAGCTGAAAGAAAAACGGAAGCTGATATTTTAAGAAAGAGAGGAAATTTTTTATTCAATGTTGATGGAAACACTAAAATAAAACCAGTACGACGTCCTTATGAGTTTGAAACTAAAACTTCGTTCGTTACTGATTATTTACCATGTAAACATTGCCTAGGAATGTTCAAAAAAAAATATTTACATAGACATTTTAAAATTTGTAAAAATTTAAAAATTAAAACCAACACAAGAAATCAACCTCAGGCAGATGGCCAGAACATTATCCTTACGTTTTCAGAGACCGACGAACAGTTATTAAAAAATGTCTTCCCAAGAATGGCTCCTGATCAAATATCTCTAGTTGCAAAATCAGATAATTTAATAAAGGCTTTTGGAACCAGATATTTAAAGAGTCATAAGGAAAAACATTTAGTTGCAGTAGTCTCGCAAAAAATGAGGACTTTGGCCCGTTCCCTAATTGCCATGAAGGAAGAAAATAATCAAATTTTTTCACTTGAAGACTGTCTTACTCCAAAATATTTCGATTCCACAGTTAAATGTTCTCAACAAGTAGCTAAATATAACAAACTGACAAATAGTTATGCATCTCCATCTGTAATTTTAAAACTTGGACAATTGTTGAAACAATGTTGTGAAATTGCAGAATTTATTTTTTTAAAAGAACAACATGGTAATATAAATCAACAAGAAAATATTAAGGCGGTACAAAACATGAAATGTTTAATAGAAACACAGTGGTCTCACGAAATATCTTCTAATGCTTTGAAGGATATTACACAGAAAAAGTGGAATAAACCAGCGATCTTACCTCTTACTTCTGATATTAAATTATTCAGAAATCATTTGATAAAAATCGAAAATGAGTCATATAACAAATTAAAAGTAAATCCAGAAAATTTACATGCTTATCGTGATCTACAAGACAGTTTATTAGCACAGCTAATTTTGCTTAACCGCCGCAGATCTGGGGAAATTCAGCGAATACATCTTGATACCTACACAAATTCTATATCAGAAATTTCTCAGGAAGAAATTGTGCAAGCATTATCTCCCATGGAAACAGAATTGACTAAAAGCTTCAAACGTATTGTAATACGAGGTAAACGTGGGAGGGGTGTACCAGTGTTGTTTACGCCTCACTTACAAAAACGTTTACAGTACTTGTTGCAACTAAGAAAAATAGTCAGCTTTATTAATAAAGACAATCCGTACCTTTTTCCACTAACTCAATCTCCAAATAATTGTGTTAGAGCTTCAGATGTAATCCGCAAATTTGGAGATGAGTGTGGAGCTCAACACCCTGAAAACATCACTTCAACACGTTTGAGGAAACATGTCGCCACTATAACACAACTGTTGAATTTATCTGAAGGGGATATTGAGCAACTATCTACATTTATGGGCCATTCAGTAAACGTGCATAAAGAATATTACAGACTCTCCGACAATGCGTTCCAGGTGTATATTTTAATACGTTAATTTTTATTGTTATATTAATTATAGTACATAATATACAATGTGTATTTAAAAAAAATTTCAGGTTGCCAAAGTTAGTAAGCTTCTATTAATGATGGAAAAAGGACAAGGAAATGAGTACCGTGGAAAAAGTTTGGATGATAGAGATATTGATGTGGATGAATTACTGTCTGGTGAAGAAGACTCTACAGACGAAGAAAATGAAATTGATATAAATCAAACCACAGCTCTTAAAACTATTAAATTAAATAAAAACAAACCAAATTCTTCTATCAAAGATAAGTTACAAAAACAAGTCCCCAACCAAGTTGAAGTAGGAACAAAAGGTTCAAAAATAAAAAAAACAATTGTTATACCATGGTCAGAAGAAGACAAAGTTATAGTCACTTCACACTTTAAAAAATATATTCTATTAGGTAAAACACCTAAAAAACATGAGTGTGAAGAATTTATGTTGTTACATCCTCAAATAAATAAACCTTGGAAAAAAGTTAAAGACTTTGTACATAACAAAATTAATTCACTAAAAAAAAAATAAAGATTGTTTTTACTATTATTATTATTTATTTATTTATATAGTTGATATAGATAATGAGCCTTAATGAGAAACTTGTATGGGTGCCGATGGAGGTTTATCTGTTACCGTTATCAAACATATTATACTAAGTTAACTACAGTTCACAATTATTATAAATATTGTTAGTTATTACTAGATAAACTAAGTAGGTTCTACTTAGTTGATCTATAGTTTGTAAGGCATTATTTTCCCTATTATTTTAGTTCAATGGTATATTTTTTAAAGTATCATAACAAGGACATTTTTTTATCTTGGCATAATTCATAAATTCTCTGATTAAAATTAAGTTTTAATTAAAAAATTAAAAAAGTTATTTTATGATACGATAATATTATGTATTACAGTGGAACTATTTATTTTAAGAACTATTATTTTAGTTACCTAAATAAATGTTGTGAGATCCATCTGACAAAATTGTGTATTGGTGAAGTTTGACAACAGTGTATGGATCTAATAAGTACTGCACAATGAAAATTAGAAACACTAAAGGATCTCGTATGTTAACAATTTTAACGTTTTAGATCTCATTGAGTACTAAATTTATAATCTCACACACTGGATCTCATAAGGATAGGAGACACCTTAAAATAAAATCAAGTGTTCTTGTAATTTTATTTCGGAATCATAGTTTACATATTATAAAAATAATTTTCCATTTACTCCAGTGCAGATATAATACGTTTTTAGGGTGGATCTCTCGTGGTTCACTTTTCCATACGGATCTCTTACTATACAAAATGTATGTATGTGTGTGTGTGTGTGTGTGTGTGTGTGTGTGTGTGTGTGTGTGTGTGTGTGTGTGTGTGTGTGTGTATGTGTGTGTGTGTGTGGGACCCATTTCTGCTGCCACCGGTCAAGGGTTTGGTTCACGAATAGATTCAAATTGCCCTGTGCCTCCACTGCCGCCATTGTGCCGTTTCTCACAGCGATCCTGTCTCCCTCGATCCTTGCCATTTCGACAAGTTTAAAATCTAAGGGAGGTATTCCTGCAAGCTCTAGTAATGCGATCGTTGATAGGGTATTGTATGCTCCCGTGATTGCTCATAAAGGGAGTCTTTGGGCTGAGTTTGCAAGGCTTCTCTGAACCGCCAGTGACATGCATTCGTTTACTCATGTTGATGCCACATATCCCATTTTAAGGATGAATACCGAGTTATACAGTCTTTTTGTCCCATTACTTTTCAGCCCCCATTTGGTCTTTGCCACTCCATGCGGTCTGCCAAAAAGGGAAAAATATAAAAAATGATTTGCAATTACCAAAACTCCATTAGCAATTAAATTATTTGGTGGCAATTAGAAAAAAAATCAGACAAAGCGGGGAGGCTGGCCTAACAAATTGAAAAATTTCCTACAAAAATATAAAAAAATGATTTTGCAA
>NW_021770540.1:338290-339870 GCF_005508785.2 Acyrthosiphon pisum
CACTAAAGGATCTCGTTATGTTAACAATTTTAAACGTTTTTAGATCTCATTGAGTACTAAATTTATAATCTCACACACTGGATCTCATAAGGATAGGAGACACCTTAAAATAAAATCAAGTGTTTCTCGTAATTTTATTTCGGAATCATAGTTTACGTATTATAAAAATAATTTTCCATTTACTCCAGTGCAGATATAATACGTTTTTAGGGTGGATCTCTCGTGGTTCACTTTTCCATACGGATCTCTTACTATACAAAATGTATGTATGTGTGTGTGTGTGTGTGTGTGTGTGTGTGTGTGTGTGTGTGTGTGTGTGTGTGTGTGTGTGTGTGTATGTGTGTGTGTGTGTGGGTATAATATTTTAGAAATAATATTAATTATTACCTTTCCGATCTTGGTCTTTTTACTACTACTAGCTTTTGACTCATCAACATTTTTTCTTTTACACGTTTTTGGTGTAACTCGTTTTACTGAATATGAACTTTCCTGCTATTATTTAATAAAATATCAATTATATAAATATAAAATTATGTTTTATATCTATTATGATATATACACACAAACAATAAAATGAGAATACTTACATCTTCGTTTGATGAGCCTTCATCAGTTACAATGGTGTATGAAGACATTGTATTTGCCTTTAATAAAAATTTGTAAGTTAAGATTTTTAATATACTAGATTTTTAAAAACTTATATCAAATCAAAATATATTACTTGTTATATAGTCTTGTAGCGGTTATGTAAGGGTGTGAAGCGACGACGCAGCAAGTTCAATAGAAAATGTTGAGATTTAACACTGACTATAATCAATATGTACATGAAGTTGGCCCCCCCACTTTGTCCGAATGATTTCAAAATACCACCAAATAATTGCAAATTAATTGCAAATAATTGCAAATCCAGTTTCGCTAATTGCAAATCACCCAGTTTTGAGTTAACTCAAATTCAATGTTGGGGGGGCCAACTTCATGCAGCCCCCCCACTTTGTCCGATTTTTTTCAAAATGCCGCCAAATAATTTAATTGCAAATGGAGTTTTGCTAATTGCAAAACATTTTTTATATTTTTTACGAATTTTTCAATTTTTTAGCCAGCCCGCCCACTTTGTCAGATTTTTTTCAAAATGCCACCAAATAATTGCAAATTTATCGCAACTAATTGCAAATCGAGTTTTGCTAATTGCGAAACATTTTTTATATTTTTTACGAATTTTTCAATTTTGTAGCCAGCCCCCCCACTTTGTCCGATTTTTTTCAAAATTCCACCAAATTATTTAATTGCAAATGGAGTTTTGCTAATTGCAAATCATTTTTTATATTTTTTACGAATTTTTCAACTTTTTTAGCCAGCCCCCCCACTTTGTCCGATTTTTTTCAAAATGCCACCAAATAATTTAATTGCAAATGGAGTTTTGCTAATTGCAAATCATTTTTTATATTATACCCTCTTTGGCAGACCGCATGGAGTCGCAAAGACCAAAATGGGGGCTGAAAAGTAATGCGACAAAAAGACTGTATAACTCGGTATTCATCCCTAAAATGGGATATGTGGCATCAACATGAGTAAACGAATTG
>NW_021770540.1:339920-350387 GCF_005508785.2 Acyrthosiphon pisum
TTTATATTATATATTATTATAATATTATAACAGACAATAAAGATATTATATCATAACTATAATATATACTGAAAAACAAAAAACAATATGATGAGATAATAATAATAATTTAAATCTAGCATAGCTTTATCAATATCATACTTATTATAAAGATAAATATTTTTGTTCTGTGATTTACTACCTATTACGTCTGATTTTGTTTTTAACTATATAAATATGGCAATTAATTATAAATTTGATAAATTTTGTTATATTATTAATCATAAAGACAATAACTATGTGCTAAGAACTCGGTTACAAACAGATTGCTACAGTACTTCTTGTGACGAATGGGTATCAAATTTTTCAGAAGAAACCAAGACAAATTGGATTGTAAACAAAACCTTCCCGCATCAAGTCCGATATTTATATCGAAAAGACTTTGTGTGTCAGCATTCATCTAAACATAAAAGTTTGAATAATAAAACAACTCGAGTTAGGGATAAACATTGCACAGCCTCTATAAAAATTGTCATTAAAAAAAACCCATCTAATACAAGCGGAAGGATAAATATATGAGTGATGGATTGAATTCTGAAATCAAGGTACCAAATTGTATATTATAGTTTATTAAATATGAAATAGTAGTTTACATAATTTACTACCTATTTAGTATGTATACAATAAATTTGTTTTGTTTATAATTACTAAGGTAAATTTTGAACATACCCACAAAATTAACAACGCTGAAGCATACAGTTACCTCAGAGTGTTAAAATCTGTACAAAATGAATTTAATAAATACTTTTCAAAAGGAATGACTCCATCTGTTGCTAAAAATTTCCATGAAGTCAAACTAATTACTGATAATAATGAAGAAGATTTAGATATCATTAAATTATTGGCTGATGCTCAAATAAACCCTACAGAGCGACAAGTAATACAAATATTTGACAATTGGAGGTAAATAAATTTTGCTTATTAGATAGGTATTAAAATCTCCTATATCATTAAACATTTAATATATAAGAATTTTTCAATTTCAAAGGTTTTTATATTTATTAAATAGGTATGCACTTATATAAATATTATTTATATTTTTACCATGTGACAACATAATATTGTTCATTGCTTTATTAAAAAACCAATTTATCTCTTTGTAACTTTTTATTGTAGGTAGGTATATTTTTTTCTAAAAATTAAACATTGAATTCAACAGTACCTAGGTCTTGATAAAATTTCAAAATGTTTTTTATACCTACCTTTATTATTAAAAGGTTGGCTTTGCCAAGATCTATTATTTTTTGATCCTCACATTTTCTAACATTATTTGTCTAAATATTAGTGTATATAATTAAAAATGTAATTAATATCTTAAAAAATATACCCTAAACTTTCTTAAACCAATTCATTATGAATCATTAAATTTGTTGTTTAGGTACTTAAATGTTGTAATTTGATAAAAAAAATAAATAATAACTGTATATATCATAGAGTAAGAATATATTATTTATATTGATAAATAATTAACCCAATAATAATAATTATAGCACATCAATTAACATTAATATTGGAGAAATTTATTTAAGTTCTATCTATAGACTACAACTGCAAAGTTATTTACATTTATTTTATCATCAGGTCTTTGAACTATGGTGACAGATCAGTAAGTGGTATTATAGAAATTATGCAAACTAAAAAGATGTTATATTTGGAAGCTGGAGGATTAGTTGAAATTGAAGAAAGCCCTTTATGTATTTGTATTGTAACACCTTTAATGAAAAGAGCTCATGGAATGTCATTTTCAAAAGACATTGTGTTTGTAGACTCAAGTAGTTCTTGCGATCAGAGTAGTTCATGTGTGACTTTTTTCTTTGGCTCATCTAAAGTTGGTGGTATACCTCTTGCAGTCATTATTCATAAATATTTAACCAAAGAAAGTTATGTTCAAGCATTTTTATTACT
Organism: Acyrthosiphon pisum; assembly: GCF_005508785.2. Classification (NCBI taxonomy): domain Eukaryota; kingdom Metazoa; phylum Arthropoda; class Insecta; order Hemiptera; family Aphididae; genus Acyrthosiphon; species Acyrthosiphon pisum. Next base: position 341,865 of record NW_021770540.1, read on the forward strand.
TAAAAAATGTTTGGGAAACATTGCATTTTATGGACAAAAATATCCATCAGTATTCATCAGTTAATTTTAAAAATGATTACCAATATTGTGATTGCCCAGCTGGTCAGGGTGGAGCATATTGCAAACACATTTGCGCAATTTATTTAAGTAATAATGTAGTATCAAATTCACCAAAACTGTCTTATGGAGACCGTGTAAATCTAGCAACACTTGCAATAGGAAAAAATGTTGATTATGATTTTCTAAAAAATATGGACTTGGAAAATAATTTAGAAACTTCAATGTTATTAAACTCAAATCAATGCTCTGATTACATAAATAGTGAAATAAATACAGAAAATGAAATTGAAATTGAAAACACAAATCTTACTGAAAATTCTGCAATATTTACTGAAGATAACTGTAATTTATCAAATAATATGGAACTTGAACTTGAATCCTTACAAAATGAAATAGATAGAATAAAAGCCTTAGCATCTGAACATAAAAACAGTAAATTTGCTTTAAAAAGTATCAGAAATCTTAAAAAACACTTTCAACGTATAACATCTATTTCAGATTTAGCTGAGGTAACTCACCATTTTATGCGCCATGGCAAATTAATAGGCACTCAACCCACATCACGTTCTAGGCGAAAAACTTCTATTTCATCCGGAGTAAAACGCATTCAAGCTGGTCGACCATCAAATGTAGAAAAAAATAAAAATATTAAACGTCAAAGAAAACATTGTTTAGCCTTAAATATAAATGAAAATGTTCCTAATTCTAAAACACATTAGAAACAAATATCCATCAAAAGTTTTGCCAGAGTTATTGTTTTACAGTACAATTTATTGTGTTTTTATTTGATTTTTTGATAAATAATTTAAATTAAGTCATTGATATTTAATATATTTAATATATTTAATGAATGATTAAGTTTTAAATAATTTAATTAATATGTTTTGTAATTTATATTACCAATTAAAATAGTTTCTTTAAGGCATTACAATATAGTATTCTTATAATTACTCAATTTACCTTAATAAGTAAAAATTTAATTTGCTAAAAAAATATATTTGGTATAATATATTTTATTATTTCATTATCAGATAAATTCATTAAAAATGTATAATTAGTAAATTGTAAATTGTATAATTGGTCCCAGTATTATTTTAAACGGTGCTTACATTTATTTTGTTTTTCAGTAACAATCATTATAGGTACTTTGTTACATATTGTGTTGTTATTTTTTGTTTATTTATATAAATTGTATTTAATAACTTTTACATTACCATATTTGGCTAGTCTATTAAGAGTCTAGAAGAGTAAAGAGTCTATCCAGAGTTTTTTCATTAACAAGCATTATATGTGTAACAGTTTTCTGTTGTTATTTTTAGTTTGTTTATATATAACATATATTTACTGAAGTTACAGTTTTTTTTTAAAATTATATTTATAAAATTGTATTGTCTACTTTATATTCAATTACTTAATGACTAATAAACAGATCTTTTTTCATTAGCATGACTTCCATTAGATCACACCATCCTATATGCACAACTATTAATAAAGTTTAAGCCACTTATAATTTTATATTACCAATTATAAAATATACAAGTATGTATTAATAAAAAAAATAAATATAATATGATATAATATGCAATATGCTATTATAAGTAAAATTGCTTTATAAGTAAAAAGCAAGTACATTTACTGAAGTAGGTAGATACTATGTTAGTTTTGTAGGATCTAAAAAAGTACTAGTAGATTATTACATTATATTATTACTATAATAATAATATATTATAGTTTTTATTTTAATTTTTTTTAAAGAATGTATATAATAATAATATAGATATATATATATATATATATAATTTTCATATTATCATATAAAATGATATTATCTTTATTGTGGCGCGCAATTCAAATAGACCAATGAGAAGCGCGGATTGAATAACGCGGCCGAACTCGGATACGGTACGTAAATACGCGGTCGGGTTGTTTCCACTGTTACTTTTCTCATAGATTACGTATGCCACGCCGTGTTCAAGGTTACAATCGCCTGATTCGGCCAATTCACGGAGTTTCATACCCCTGATTATATCATACTTATCTATGGTGTATACGTAGCGACAGCAGTAAACACGTTTACGAAATTCGACTAATTCGTTTTTATAACTGGTCTTGTGTCGTTTATGTTATAAGCTTATTACGTATTTTTTTACGAGTTTCTTGCGAGCTTTTTTTTTATTCAATATGGAGAATCATATAACACCCCCAAAACCCAATTAATTAGCCGTATTTTTATGAGCCGCTGTATTGACATTGCTGAGTGGTGGGAGAAAATTCGGCTGGCAGACGTCGCGTACGTCAGTATCGATGCGCGGTGTACGTATGGACTCTCGTGGGCCGGACTGTATAATCGGCTGCATACGAATTGTGACCCGATATAAAAATTGCGATTTGTGACATACTAATTGCGTCCCGGGTTCCTGATTATCTGATATCAGAATATGATATTTGATAATCTCAATCAATAATCGATACGACTATATGAGTATTTCTGAAATAAATGTAATCGGTTAGTATGTCTTTCGATTCCGTTTCGTTGACAATTGTGCGCTGTTCTATTTTATTTAAAAATATAAGTTTAATTGTAAGTGACGTTATGATAGGTGAAAAAAATAAAACATTGATTTTTATAAACGATTTTAAATTTTGTTTTCATAAACTATTGAAAAATGATATACAACGTTGGAAGTGTTTCAAAAAAACATGTAAGTCATATGCTAAATTAAACGATAAAAATGAAATATTGAAACGTCTTACTGATCATAACCATGAAAACGATTCTGTAGAAATATTTAACAGACAAAAATTAAGCAATAATTTAAAACGAAAGGCAATAGATGATCTCTATGATAAGCCCTCAAAACTCATTCATAGGGAATTGTCAAATGACGTATCGACATTGACCAGTTATGATTTAACTTTAATTCGCAAAAATATGCATCACGCCCGAACATCTGTAATTCCCAAGCTACAAATAATATATTTGTTCACGCTCACAAGCGATTATATTAAGTATTATTGTCATTGTAGATATTGTACATTACATTTAAGGCCCCTGCAAATGTGTCATTTTTAAGGAGTTGTGTTTAGGCAATTATTTCGTTTCTGCGATTACTGATCGTCTTAGGCTAGGATTAGTGCTCGACCGACGGTCAGCGCTGACGTCAGTCGAGCGTAGATATATCAAAGGATGCATATGAACAACTACAGTGCAGAGCTGAAAAGTTGATACGCGCGTACAGCTACGTCGCGCTGACGAGGACCGTCGGTCGAGCTCGTCCGTCACGCGTACGTCGGTCGACCGACGGGCCATATCCGTAAAAGCTGCCATTTAGTTCTACGCTGATCGAGCGACTGACCGTGAGCGCGTACTCGAGTTTTTTTAATTTTTATTATATTATTATATAATTATAATTGTTAATTATAATTTTACAATGAACATCGATACTGAACGGGTCATTTCTGAGGTGCGTCTTAATCCACCATTGTGGGACCTTTCTTGTAATGCATACAAAGAACGTGATGCGAAAATAAAAGCTTGGCAAGAAGTTTGTAAAGCAGTTGTACACAATTACGACGATATGCCTGATAATGAGAAAAAAGTTATAGGTAAGTAAATTAAAATTGATGATTAAAATGTATACTAATGGAACACCTTGCCTAGGTACTTTAAAAAAAAACAAATTAAGTCCTCTCATGGTAATAACATTTGTGACAAAAAAAATGTTATTATTAATTAGTGATGTTACGAACCCTGATTTTTAAGGCTAGATAAGGTCGAACCGAACCCGAACCATATTTTTTAATATATAATAATATTAGATAACATATTAATAATAAGCCACAGATATTAAAATTGAAAACAACCAAACAATCTATTTTTGTATCTAGGGTTTAAATCGAACAGTTCGTAACATCACTATTATTAATGTTATGAATAACCAGATAAATAATAACTTATTATCAAAATGTTCGTGGTTCAAATTGTTTTATTCTGTGGTTCAAACTCTGAATTACCTACGTTTCTATAATAGAAGGAATACTGAGGGTGGTGGGATTAGGATTTATTGATCATCTAAAATTATAAATATTTAATTTAATGGTTTTGTAATATTAAATTTATATTTATAGGTATCATTACGGTTTAAAAATAGTTATAATTATATATTATTGTGTATTATACTATTATTATAGTTTAAATTACAGTTATTTTTGCCTTACAAGGCGTAATTACTAATTAATTTATACATGACAAAGTTAAAAGTTAAAATATACTAGTATCTTGCCACGGTACACTTCCACTAGGAGAAACGAAATAGTTGGCAAATTTATCCCTTATCATATCGCCTGATCTTGTAATATTACCGTTCATATTGAGATTAAGTTCTTGAAACCCCTCAACAGTTAGTGTGTCTTCTACTCTGTAACCATCTCGTTCTCTTATGTAGTTATGCAAAACGCAACAAGCCTTTAAGATTGTTATTGTATTTGGCAAAGAAGTATTCATTGGTCTATGAAATATATTAAATTTATTACTCATTATTCCAAATGTAGACTCAATATACCTTCTAGCACGGCTCATTCTATAGTTAAATATCTTCTTTTTTGTTGTCAGATTACTTCGTGCGTAAGGTCTTAAAACTTTGTTCGATATACCGAATGCAGAATCACCGATTATCATATATGGAAGTGGTTCGGTAGTATTAGGTAGTGGTTTTGGTGGAGGTAACGTTATGTCTCCATTATTTATGTTCGTAAATAAAGTGCTTCCCTTAAAAATAGTTGAGTCTGAGTCTGTTCCACATGAACCTACATTTATGTAGGTGAACTGATAATCGGAATCACACATGGCCAATAGAACAATAGAATAATACTTTTTATAGTTTGAAAACAAACTTCCACTGTGTTCAGGACAGATTATTCGTACGTGCTTCCCGTCGATACTGCCGATGCAGTTAGGGAAGTTTGCTACATTCTCGAAGCCGGCAGCGATCTTTAGCCATCCTTCCTGTGTACTCGGCATCGATAGGCATTCTTCATGAAATAGGTCCCAAATATTTGTACACACTTCTTTTATGATTCCACCGATTGTTGCCCGTACCTAGACGGTAACTAAAATAAAGATCAGTATATCTTTGTCCAGTTACAAGGTATCTGAAATAAAAAAATAAAAAATAAATTATTTTACAGAAAGAAATGTACTACAGCGGTGGAAGACGGCACGGGACGCTTACGTTAGATGCAAAGCGTCATTAAAAAATACTAAGTCTGGTTCTGCAGGTGGAAACAAAACGAAGAAATATGTATACTTTGACTGTATGCAGTTTCTAGACAAAAAACATATTGTAGATACTGAGGATTCAATTGTGGAAAGTCAGAACACAATTAATGAATCCCAACCAAATAGCGAAATAGGAACTAATGACGACGCTCTAAATTCAACTCTACCTTCACCATCTGAAGACTCTAACTTTTGCAAGCCAAAACAAACTGCTACTGCTGAACGGAAAAATGTGCAAGCAAGGCGTAAAAGAATTCGTGATGAAGACAGAGAATTTGATAGAGAAATGATGAACATGTTTAAAGAAAATACAAAACTCATGCAAAACGATGATGTCATTTTTTTGTTCGCTTTTGCCGATTATGACCAACTTTTCTAATCATCAAAAATTACTTTTCCGTTCAGCAGTGCTACAAAAAGCAATTGAAATTTCCAGCGGCTCTAGTGAAGTCCGACCCTCAACATCACAAACTTTTTTTTCGACTTCGGAATCACAACATTCCGATACTTCTACATCATATACAACAGAAGAATCCAGAAGAACACCACAGCAGATTGAGGAACTAGATGATGATCCATCGGGTACAACATATGCTTTGGAGGATTTTCTTACTTTACAGAAATTGTAATACAAATATAAACTGTAATAAATTATGATAACATGCATTAAAAATATATTGAAGTATAATAATGTCTTTTTAATATTAATTTTAAGTTAATCATTTTTTAGAATCTGAGTAAAATAAAGAACGTATTAATTTATAGGCACAAAGTATTTGACTTAAGCTCGATTTTTTTTATAGCTATTGTAAGCAAAACTTGTGAACAACCATAGGCGGAAATCGGGGAGGGCTTGAGGGGACTAAGCCCCCCCAGAAGTTTAAAGTGCAGGTCTCAGCCACCCCTGGCCCTCACAATTTTAATGAGACTAAATATACAATAATTATTATAATTAAAAAATTCATTTTTAATATCTGAATTACAAAATACAAACAAATATTTTATGATAAAAATTTAATTTAATTCATAAGTTTTACCAGGGATCGAAACCGTTTTAAATTTTAACGGTTACGGTTTCGGTTTTTGAGAACGGTTTTCTACATTTTATGGTTTTGGTATAGGTTCTAAGTCTTTAAGATCGGTTTTTCAAATTGTTTGGTTTTGGTTTCGGTTTCAAAAAAGGTTATATATTAGGTACCTACTCTTATTATATTATATACTTGGCTTCTTTGTTTTAACATGATAACATCCTATATTAAATGATGATATACATTTATCGAACAATGACAATGAAATATCTTCTATAATATCATTAATTACACAATGGGCCATTACATATAATATTCCTCAAAATGCTTTAAGCAAATTATTATTAATATTAAGACAACATAGTTGCTTTGAAACTATTCCTAAAGATGCTAGAACTATAATGCTCTCCAATAATGCAAAACCTAATCTACGTGTGGTAGAACCAGGTAAATATCACCATTTTGGTATTGCCAATGGTATTAAAAAAAATATATCTGAATGTTCAAAAGATAATTTAAATATTCAAATAGTTGTGGGAATCGACGGATTGCCACTATTTAAAAGTAATTCTGAACAGTTTTGGCCAATACTAGCTTACATATATCCTAACAATGAGAGTGTATTTCCAATTGGAATATACTGTGGAAAAGAAAAACCAAAGGATAGCAATGATTTTATTAAAGATTTTATTGATGAATCCAAAGTTTTAATAGAACAAGGTCTTTATATTGATAGTAAAAAGTACAATTTTTCCATTCGAACTATGTGTTGCGATGCGCCTGCAAAATCATATATTTTAAAGATAAAAGGACATTCAGGGTTTTATTCCTGCTCAAAATGTGAAATTGAAGGAGAATACTTGGCCAATAGAATTTGTTTTCCATATACGCCATCCACAAGATGTCCGCCAACAAGGACTCATCAAAATTATTTAGTTCAGTCACAAGAAGAACATCATGTAGGCAACACTTCTCTTTTAGCAACATTGCCAATGTTTGATGTAGTTACTACATTTTCTTTAGACTACATGCATTTGGTGTGCCTAGGGACTGTACGAAAACTCATAATGTTATGGATCAAAGGACCAATTGGAATCCGTCATCCGTCGTGGAAAATCGAAGAAATGTCTAAAGCATTGGAACAATTGAAAACCCACGTGCCTTGCGAATTTGCTAGGAAACCTAGAACACTACTTGAATTGAGTCGTTGGAAAGCGACTGAATTTAGAAATTTTTTACAATATATCGGTATAATTGTAACTAAACCTATTTTACAAGATGAACAATGGAAACATTTTTTTTGGTTTAAGTGTGGCAATGATAATTTTATTAAGTCCTGATTATGCAGAGTATATTAACGTTTCTCGTATACTATTAGATAATTTTGTTAAAAATTTTGAAAAAATTTATGGCCGTCATCTTATCTCGCATAACATTCATGGTCTGACACATATTTATAAAGATTATGACCGATTTGGACCGTTGGATACTTGCTCAGCATTTCCATTTGAAAACTACATGTGCTCATTAAAAAGAATGCTGAGAAAGCCAAACAAGCCTTTAGAACAAGTTGTGAATAGATATAAAGAAATTTGTGACTTAAAATCAACCATAAAACTAAAAAAATCTTTATACCGGTTAGCTGGTTTGCACAAATGTGGCCCTGTTTTAGAGTATATCAAGACTGGAGATCAATTTAGAACCATAATATTCGAAACAATGAGTATTAAAACACTTATTGAAGCTGACTCTTACCTTTTGACTCATGATCATAATGTTTTAAAAGTTTTGAACATAATTCAAAATAAAAACACTGAAGATATTATTTTAATATGTAAACAGTTTGAAAACAAACGCCCATTATTCATTAAACCTATTGAATCAACATGTTTAAATATTTATATTGTTAACCAATTATCAGATAATTATGTATCGTATACCATTAATAATATCAAAAATAAAATGATAGTTTTACCGTTTAATAACAATTTTATAGCATTACCAATAATTCATTCTACAAAAAAATTGTTATAGGTAGCCTTATGTTTATAATGTTTAATTAATAGACTTGCATTGTATTGTACAGGGTGGGGCAGTGAAAAGGGCGATCATCCTATATATTTAGATACAAAAATCGTCCTTTTCACTGCCCCACCC
>NW_021770540.1:350487-352364 GCF_005508785.2 Acyrthosiphon pisum
AATTACTTTTGTTGGCATCACCATCAATATTTTTGTGGCGTTGACAAGAGGAAATGGTCCATGATGATTACTTGCCAAATGGCACAGGATGTTGATCGGTTCTTAAATTTGATATTGCAAGCATCACAATAATTATTCATTATAAATTAAAATTCAATATTTTATAAGAACAATAACACTGTTATCATAAACATATTTTAATATACATTATCAATTATAGACCTCCTATCAGTTGTAGGTATATGGCCGATCGCACGGTAATCACCCATGCAAATTTTACTATAATTAATTAATTAATTACAAATCGAATAATTGTCTTGTAACTGTCAGGGATGGTAGCCAGGTGCATTTACAATGAAACAGTGAAGGTTAAAGATGGTAATATATAAAACTTAATAATTCAAACATAATAACTATTAACTATTGTTATTTTTATTTGAGCATCCAGTATGAAGATTACAAAAACGGTGGACTAGTGGACATCCATCTGCAAGAATTATTCATACGTGTACGGAGGCTGCCATTTTGGAAAATATATGCTAACAGATAGGTAAACAAAAAAAAGTAGTATTTTATGGATAATGTTCCTGTATGTATTTTTTTATATGTGAAATTTCATTATAAAATTGTAATGTTGAACCAGAAAATGTTACTGTTGATGAAGGAGATTTTGAAGTTGATGTTTGAATATAATTTTGTAAATTTTGATTGTGATGATTTTTAATTAATTGAAAGTGGAAAAAAATTTTAAATTATTCAGTACATCGGTTCTTAATGATCTGAAATGAAAAAAAAAATAATTAAATTAGGTCTTAATAAAATAAATCTTTGCCATTAACTGAAGTATATAGGTACCTTTTATAAAAGGTTTTCATGTTTTGTATTATACGCTCTGGCGTATCTTTTATTTCAGTTGTTTGGTTTGTTGATTGATTTACCGGTGTTGTCGGGGGTGTTAGAATTGTGTTCTTTGATTTCATTTTTATGTTCTGCGGAAAGCTGCTGTTCATTAGCAATTTATTTAATGTATTTATTTGGTTTTTGTATGAGATAATATTATTGTCATAACAATTTTGCAGATCAGAAGGAGTGGTTTGAAAATTTTGTAAAGTTAATTGTTGAAGAATATAATATATGTAGTTAATTTTTTTTTTCATTTTTTCCAAGTTAAGGGGACTTTTATTAATAAGATTATTTTTTATTTTTCGTAATTTAGTTTCGTTCATATATAGTATTTCATTTAGTATTTGAGATGTTTTTTTTAATTTAATAATATCTGTGTTTGATGTGTCTATTAAGTAATGAAGTGCAGATTTATTGTGTTTTTTTAATGAATTAATTATATTTTTTTTCCTTAATGTTTTTATTGTATTTTTTACAGATTTTAAATTTAATTGTGTATCATAGTTTAAGGAGTAGTATGTGGAGAAATTTAATAAATTGGTGTACAGTTGTTTGGTCTGAAAAAATAATATATTATGTACAAATATTTGTTACCTATATGTATTAATAATATATTTTTATTTTTACATTTTGGAATTGATTTCTAAGTAGCAAACCAATTACTACTGTCTCCATGTATGAATATTTCTCATACATTAACGGGTGCATAATAAGTTTAATGAGATGATCACCAACAGCAATCATTATAACATCTTTGGTCTCAAATCTGTATAACAAAGAACAGTTTATTAAATGTAATATAATTGTATTCAAACATGTTATAACAATAACGCTCACTGCAGTTCATTGTAATCAAAACTATATATTTGTTTGTCAATTTTGTACAACATTTTTTGAAATTCATATTGTATTGTTTCAAAAACGTATTCTCCGTGTTGCGTGAAGGCATTTTTTAAATTTCTGTTAAATCTATT
>NW_021770540.1:354634-355736 GCF_005508785.2 Acyrthosiphon pisum
ACATATGAGTCAAATGCTCCCCGAGTCATGTTCTATAAGATTAGTTGATAAAAAACGTAGGGGTACGAGGGGTAAAATTTCACTTCATGATTAAATTTATTTTTACGTACATCTGTATAAAAATATCGATGTAATTCGAGTTTTGGACTATGGGATTCCGATTCCCCCGCGCCTGCTTAACTTCCCCGCCAAAATACTTTCAAAGTATTAATTTCCCCTGAAATTTGAAAGGGCCCTAAGCTATCTCGTATGTGCATTGAAAAAATTCCAAAGTGTCTAGAACAGCCGTCCGGCAGCTAAGTATGATATTTACCGGCGGGATGCAACTAAAACAAATCATTTTTCAAGTTATAAGTCCTGGACGGCGTAATTCTAAGTTGTTAACTTTGAAACTTTTACACCGTATAGCCGACGTGTATACCAATCGATAGACATGCTATTTATGCAGGTGGTAAGAGAATTGTAGTTTTTGTGGCGGTCCAAAGCGGAAATACTGTACCGCTGTAAATGTGCTCAAGGGAGGACCCTTTGGAACATATCTGTTTTTCCGTTAACAGTAGATACTCGCTTTTAGACGGTCGTAGTATGTTGAGTTTTGAACTTAGAGCTCTGCAAGTGGTATGGTTGGATTCGGGGGGACCTCAGCTATCTGGGCTTTATATTGAAAAATTCCCCAAGTGTCTAGAACGGGCGTCCGGCTGATAAGTATATGATTTACCGCATGTTTGCAATGCAATCTAGCGGTAAATCGTAAATATTCGCCTTTAGACGGTCGAAGTATGTCGAGTTTTGGACTTAGAGCTCTGCAAGTGGTATGGTTTGATTCGGGGGGACCTCAGCTATCTGGGCTTTATATTGAAAAATTCCCCAAGTGTCGGGTAAGTCTCCACATAGGCCAGGTGAGTATTTGTACCGAGTGAGTCTATGCGTAATTTTCGAATCTTGGGGATTGCGATTAAGGGACCTAGGACATTTTTCTGATTTTCCAAAGTACGTACCCGCGTGGGGGACACATCGGTGCGTATTTTGATATTGGGTTGGAGCCCCGTCAGACAAGTATTGAGTGCGTGAGGGTCGACAGAATGAAAATGTATCTATGAGC
>NW_021770540.1:356788-360264 GCF_005508785.2 Acyrthosiphon pisum
GATTTCCTTTATTTTGTTGGTAATTCAAAAACGAATAACTGTAGATACATGAAAATTTCACTGAATGTGTATATTAGCTTTTCCTATACACCATACAATTTTGAAAATATTTTGACACTTTTTGAGCTGTTAACGGACATTGTCAGTTTTAAATTTTTTTAGTTTTTTTTTCTATAAATATCAATAAAGTTTTATCTGTTGGTCCAAAAAGTGTAAAAATTTAATACAAGGTATTTAATACAATAATATCATCAAATATACTTAGTAATATCATAGGCTGACTGACCGTTTTCGCTCAGAATCGTTTTTCTTATACAATGATATTATATCATTGAATTCAAATTTAACACCATCCATTATAGTGACTTACTTGTAACCTACAGTACAGCAGAGCGACATCCACTTACCCACCTTTTTAGGACTTTATTTTATTTTACCATATATTTGTAGATTGATCGGATTCCAAACTTTCATCTAACAAACAATTTATCAGTATAATAAAAATAATAATATATAAATTGCGTTTATTTTAAAGAATACATTTTACATAATATACATTTTAAACAAGTTAATAAATGATTGAACAACAACTCTTATTTTACGAGGCGAGTTTAAACAAATTTAAGATAGGTAATTACTAATTACATTAATACATCCTTATTAAATTAATTATAAAATATACAAATAAAAATATAAAACCATTATTGTTATTGGCCTTTGAATAGAGTTAGTTTATTATACCATGTCCGCATTGATTGTGTTTCATTATGTGCTTTCAAGCTATATTTTACTTTCAAATTAATATATGTTGTAGAAATTGATTTTATTAATAGTGGTACATGATCAGATAAAGGTGAATTAGTTTCTTTGCTGTGAAAATTTAATGAATTAAATATTTTTGAGTTATTTAAAAAGTGATTAAGTACTTGAGATTGTATTTTAATGTATTTATCGCTTTAGATTGGTAATTGAAATACTTGAGGATTTTTTCAGTTTGTAAACATACTGTAATAACATTGTCACTCGGGTAAACAAGACCTCCTTTAGAACCTCCTCGATTTTTGAAAAAAATTAAAAAATTCAAAAATTGATCTTTGTTTATAGCACATAATGCTTTTACACAAGTTTCACATTGAAGAGTTGAAGCTAATTTATGTACCAAAAATCCTGAAATATATATAATTATTTCTTTAGTAAAATTACTAAATTCAAAAGTATTCTGAGTGACTATATAATCATGATCATTAATGAAACTTTCAGCTGTTTTTAAGTTATCTTTCAGATATGTAGGATCAGAATTAATATTTGTTGTACTTTCATTAATAACTTTAATGGGGTCACTACTAGAATAGTGAAGAATATCAATACTCTCTAAGGGTATGCAATGTCCACTGTTTGTCAGCTGTACATTATTTACATTTATGACAAGTTTTCTATATGCAGAACGGAACTGCCTGGCTGTTGGGTTATTGTTGTATCCATTTTGTGCTCTGATATTCCCAAAAAATAGTTCAATGTGATCTTGACTTAACTTGTAAAGCTTAATTGACTTAAGTTTATCTACTTTTACCAAACTGTCATACAACTCAATTGTTGAGGTTAAACAAATAATAAAGCCAATGAAACCAGTTTTTCTGTTTGAATTAAGGATTGGTATGAATTGTCCATTATTATCTTTTATTTTTAAATGTTTAATATAATCTATAAATGTTGAACAAAAATTGTTAATTTCTTGAAAATTTTCTTTACATATTGTTTTTTTAGCGCCAAAACATTTTTCACTTCTAGAGTTTAATATGTCAAAGGCTTTATTAAACATTTCAATAAACAGAACAGTAGCGTCTACTCCTGAAAACTCTTTTAAATTCAGGTTATCTTTACAGAATTTCAGCGCATCAGCCACAGATTGGCTAAGAAGCTGGGTGGCAAGCTTAACCTTCATTTTCTGTTTGAAAAAAAATATATGTTGTTTTCGGAGTTTATTGGCTAAGTGGCAACCTTCCTGTTCCTGTAGAAGGAATACATTTTTAATGTTGTCAAAATCAATTATCATTCCATTCTTATCCATTAATTGTTTTCGTTCACAAAAAGCATTCCTCACCAATTTAACCATATGCGCAGCATCTAAAAATACTAAAACTTCTTTGTTGTCAAAGTTTTTAGAGCAAGCCATTAATTTAGTACTTAAATTATCTATATTAAAATTACATCCTAATTGTTGTGCTAATGATATATTTGTGGAGCATCCATCAAATGTTAAGCTTATTATAGTAATATTAGTTTGCAGTAGAAGGTCTAAGGCATGCCGAACAAGATCAGACTTTTGTGAGCTATTTAAGCCATTTGTTAAAAAATAACCAATTGGGATTTTCCAGTTCTCATTTACAGCTACGACCATAAAAGTTAATACTTCCTTAGCAATATCTAATGAATCACTATTTAAGCCATTTCCAAGGTCCACACGACCATAAGTAGTAAGTTGTGCCATCATATTCAAGAGGCTGGCGTATGGACATTTCATCCATCATAAGACTACAATATATTGGATAGGGAGAATACTTTTGTTTAAGTGTAAGCATTTTCAAAGACTCATCTGTAAAACCCGGGTTGGCGTTTATGTGCGAGTACCATTTGCTAAGCGTTCGAGCATGCGGCAATATCGTGTTAAATTCTTTCCTAACATATGCATAATCTTTGGCTGAATAAAAGTGTAATGTCAAAGCAAATTGGCGAACAAGCGGATTGTACTTTTTCTGTACACACTGACCTAAATTTTTTTTCCTCCAATTAGATATTAAATGTTGATGCTTACCAAAACATTCTAAAAGCACTTCACCAGCATCCTCATTTAACAAATTATCTTTTTTCAATTTGTTGACTATATTAGATAAAGAATCAATTTTTTGCTGTTTTCTTCTCACTTTTTGTTGTAAAATTTTGCATCTTTTAGATTTAATTGCTGCTTCGTTTGAAAAATGAACAATACTTCTTTTTAAAAATAATCGGCCAGGAGAATCACCAAGAACTGGTTTGGCATCAGTTGAGAAAATCTAATTTAAGATATTTTTTACCTAGACATGTTAACCAAGATCCATTAGAGTGTTTATTTGGTAGTATACGTAGCCATGGTGTAAGAAACATTAATCCTAATTGTTACCAATTTATTTGTTCTTTTAAAACGTTATTGATAAATAACTTTATGTCTATAAAATCAGCTGGAAATTGTGAGCATGATGATAGTGAAAATGCATTATATAACTTAAGACAATTTATTGAAAGTGGAGATGATGTTAATGATAACTTAATAACAATATCGATGATTGATGTACCAATAACATAGATGCATCTTTTCTTACTGATATGACAATAGGGTTTATATGTGGTTATTTGGCTCGCTCAGTACTTAAAGATACAGATTTTTGTAGACTCTGTAAAAATGAGTTGGTTGGTCAAGTAAAAAACAATGATCTAATTCA
>NW_021770540.1:360314-361465 GCF_005508785.2 Acyrthosiphon pisum
CATTTAAAAGCAGATGGAAAACCTAGAACTACAAGGTATCATAAATGGGTGACTGTTGTAAACCCGTTGTATGATCGAATGAAAATGGAGGAAAAACAGTTTAATGAAGAAATAGATAAAATTAATGAAAATACAACTCCACGAATTAACTTAAAATCATTTAACAATACTTTACCTTCTAGTCCTTTTGGCTTATTAAACGCTAAACGTAGAAAAACAACACAAGAAAATGATCCATTTGATTTTAATCAATCATCAAGCAGTTTTTCACCTTCAGATAGTATGTCTACAGATATGATTAATTTTACTTCATCACCTGATCCTAAGACAGGTAGTGGTTTATATAAAGATGTCTTACCTCAAACCCAATTAGTTTATTATGACGATCCGAATGAGCTAGTAACTAGATTAAATCTTTTGACATCATCACAAAGTGCTGGCAATACTGGTGTTAATAATGAAATTATATCTATATTAGAAGAACTACGTGACCTTAGAGTGTATAGCTAATGAGCTACATCGACCAGCGAGAAAAATATTTCCTAGGCGCAGTGTGGTAACACGGTTTATTGACGACCTCTGGCAAGCTGATTTAATGGATATGCAATCTCATTCTAAAAAAAATTATGGTTTTAAATTCATATTAGTTGTTATAGATACATATAGCAAATATGTATTTGTAGAACCGTTGAAAAATAAATCAGCGAAAGAATGTACAAAAGGAATGTTAAGTATATTGAAAAAAGCTAATCCAAAATTTTTACAGACAGATAATGGTACAGAATTTTATAATACTCAATTTCAAGATTTAATGAAAAAATATAAAATTAAACATTACAGTTCATACAGTGTTATTAAATGCTCAATCGCAGAACGCGTGATCCAAACTCTTAAAAATAATATATATAAACATTTTACTGCAACAGGTACATGGAATTGGTATAATACAATATCAAAAATTATACATAACTATAATAATACAAAACATAGAACAATCAAATGTACACCTAATGAAGCTCGGATGGATACAAACAGAATTAAATTTAATACATATATAAATTCTCAAACATTGTATAAGCCAAAATTTAAAGTTAACGATAAAGTACGAATATCAAAGTATAAACATATATTTAGTAAAGGATATACACCAA
>NW_021770540.1:373039-376602 GCF_005508785.2 Acyrthosiphon pisum
AAAAACGACACACATGTTTTTGTAAAGATGCACGTAATCGAAATAATTATATAGGTACCTACCTATTGTAATTTACCAACCTCAATCAAATACATTCTTTTGTAAAATCATTATCTGCATGTATCAAATAATCCATGTAAGAAGATACGTATAGGTACCCCACATGATAAGTAAAATTCTTTATATTATTAATATTTTATTTAGTTCATATCGATAAAACCATTTCATACGGGAGAAATATGAAGATGGGCAATTTCAATTACAACACATTGGAACGGAGGACCAGATTGCAGACATTCTAACAAAGCCTTTGGTCAAGGAGCGTTTCGAGAAATTGCGATCAGCCATAGGAGTGACTACAATTAAAGAAATTATTAATTGAGGGAGGGTGTTGAAATATACAATTAATATTAGTATTCAAACCATGTAAACACACGTGCGTGTACAATGTCGTTTTCTAATAGATACTTATGCAGTTGCGATATAGCTGTGCAACACTTTTACTATCGCTTTCTATATTGTATACGGATACGGGATGACCTCAACTAATCATATATATAGGGCCTTTGAAGCATGTAAGAATCACTTGCATGGCCACCGTCGTACAGTGCGTATACGGTGTGTGTGTGTACAGTCACGTTAAATTGTCCAGTTGTACGTTATTATATATTATACTTATACATAATCATATTGTCGTGTTATTCATTTATATTAATACTAAAACGGTTAGTCTGTCAAGCTGCACTTTCAACACTATCTTTATAAAATGTATATTTATTTGCGTAGGTACATAGTTTTGAAGAGTCTATGATTGTGCCTAAAGAGTCTACAAAGATAAATTTAGATTCAAACCATACAATTATTAACAATACACAACAGACAAGGTAAATAATTAGTATTAAGATAAAAGCTAAACCTAAATAAAAATATTATTTTTTTAAAAACTTTTTACTTAGGTAACAATTGTTTGTTATTTACTAAAAAAAAATACTATTTAAAAAAAAACATTGTAACAAACTTAGCTTATGTGTGGGACCTAGTTGGAAACCGGATGACGCAATCGGACGACAGCACGGGAAAATGGTGACTGCGTAGAATCACACACATTTTTGCACTTTGCTATGAATCGAACCGATGACTGTGTGAGTCATAAGTCAACTGTGTGACCACTGCGCCACTCGGGCCCCAAACATGTATTTAATAATTTTTAATTATCCAACTCATAGATTATATAAATACATTGTGCAGGTAGGTAAATTAATTGATATTAAAAAAAATATTTATTTTATAATTATATTAATCAAAACGTGTACCAATCTTATGATATTTTGTTTGCTTATTTTAGGATTTATCCTCATCACATATCGAAGAAATAAACGAGTTGCCAAATTCCAATAAATGTACACCAGTAAAGAATGAAGAATTCATTTTAAAAAAGCATTCTAATAAGTCATACCTCGAAAATACTACAGTAGATGAAAATGATACACCAAAACGTTTATATTTTAAGTGTGAAGTAAGAACATTATGTCATGAAAATATTATTCAAAATATATACCAATTTTATAATATTTTGTTCGCTTATTTTATAGGATTTATCTTCATCACATATCGAAGGAATAAACGAGTTGCCAAATTCCAATAAATGTACACCAGTAAAGAATGAAGAATTCATTTTAAAAAAGCAGTCTAATAAGTCATACCTTGAAAATACTACAGTAGATGAAAATGATACACCAAAACGTCTATATTTAAAGCGTACAGTTAGAACATTATGTCATGAAAATATAATTAAAGCAAATAAGATCAAGCTTCTTAATCAGTCAATTAGAAGACAAAAAAAACGTATTGTAAGTATGAAACAAATTATAAGTACTCTGACCAAAAATAATTTATTACAGCAAGATGAAGGTAATGTATTATTTGATTCTTTTGGTTGCATAATCATTTATAAGAGAACAATTTAACAAAATTTTACCCAATCCACGAAAACTTTCTAAGTGGTATGCAAGTGTTAATGCTGAACCAGGCATCTGTAAAGAAGCATTAAATACATTGAAGTTAAAATGTGATAATACAGCTAACCCCGTTTACTGTGTGTTGATAATGGACGAAGTAGCAATAAGAAAACATGTCGAATAGGACGGTTATAAATACCATGGATATGTAGACTTCGGGGCACAATTAAATAATGAAAGTTTAGAAATGGCAACAGAATATCTGTTTTTTTTATTAGTTTCTATAACTGAATCATGGAAGTTACCTGTTGCTTATTTTTATGTGATAATTTATCAAGTATGCAAAAGGGTAATCTTGTTGAACAATGCTCTGAAGCAAATTCATTCAACTGGTATTAAAGTCGTTAGTCTTACATTTGGAACGGGAAAAAACCGCAGTGTCCATTTAGGTATCTAGCGAAACCACAGCCATCCGGCTAGGTTTCGCTGGGCGTCGCGAAGTTGACAGGTCGCGACGCTCGCCGAAGGCTCGGAGCGTCCTCGCTCGCGGCAGGTGGATACTGGTGGCGGCCTTGGCCGCTGCTTGCTAATACCGGGTCACCGTCATATTCCCGGTCTGTCACGTGGGCAGACCGGTGGCGTTGAGATTCGCTTGTCGCGCCTCCAAGCGCGATTAGCTGAGTTCAGCCAAATTGCTTTCAAATGGTCTCTGTGTCCCGATGCCTCTCCCGGCAGACCCGGCACAGCGCCTTATCGGCGCTGCGCCGGGTTTTTCTATAAAATAAACCACTGCCGTACCACTACGCACCGACTTAGGTTTTTCCTGAGCCGGTCGCTGGGGACGGACTGATGGTCAAACCAATTGCCGCGGAGTTGTGCCCGCGAGCAATACACTTCGACCGAACACGGCGGCGAGGACAAGCCGCCGGGGCATGGCAAGGACCGGGATGGCGTACTAGCACCTGCGGCGATGACGCGGCCGCCGGTCGCTCTCCCTGCGGGCAAGTAGCCAAAACGTGTGCACGCACGACTGGACTCGCCCCGCGTTGAGCGCGGCCGCGCCAGCTCGGTTGAGTCGGCACTACGGTGCGTGGCTCCCGGACGGGAGCGGGCCAGACCGGTATGTTGACCCGGGGCGCATGTCACACACAAGTTGGCGGGCGCGGGTACGGCGTGGCTAGCGCGATGATAGCAGAGTTCTAAGAGGCCTCCAGGTCCCCGGTTACGATCGCCCAAGGCGTCATCTCAGGAGCCGTGACAATGCCCGACAAAACCCTCGCACGTTGGTTATCCGGTCAACCGGTGGCTGGGTACGTGGAAATCATGCGGGGTAATCAAGCGCAGAGTTGAAGGCGAGAACGCCGGCCCGTCGCATGGCCGCTTGTAGCAAATACTCGAAAACTTCGAACCCTCGCGGCTGTTACCTCAGTCGCGTGGGAAGAAGTCTCCGACGATCAGTCGGTCTGAGGACAGTGTCCGACGAGCCGATTCGCTCGCCTAAGCGGCTCTCAAGCTCTACATTATCCTGCATATTCGTAAATCTCTCAGAGCAAGTCATGCAGAAGTCGGCGGGCGCGGGTACGACGCGGCTAGCGCGCTGATAGC
>NW_021770540.1:376652-377998 GCF_005508785.2 Acyrthosiphon pisum
TAGACACAGTTATGTGTTGTGTACTTGTGTTGTACACAACACATAACTTTTACTTGTGTTCAATTTGTGTTACACGGTGGAGCATGTAGAAATGCCCGGCTTGAAATGATGAAATCTCCCTGTAAAAAAGGTGCTCAGAAGGAACATTAAGGTTTTTGAGATTATGTGTTACACGGTGGAGCATGTAGAAATGCCCCTCTTGAAATGATGAAATCTCCCTGTAAAAAAGGTGCTCAGAAGGAACAAATATATACTACTCTCGCGGCCATTCCTGGATTTGCGACTTGGAGACGCTAAGATCAAAGCAACGATCGGGGCGAAATACTTCGGCGTTACGTTTGATATCAAAGACAAATTTAGCGAACACCTTAGGGAATAAGCCATCAACTCTGCAGCGCTGTTCAGCCGTCTGACGGGTGTAGCCAAAACTCAGTGGGGTCTCAATAAGGATATCACTAAGAACCTGTACAAGATAGTGTTCATCTCGCAAATGACCTACGCGGCATCGGTGTGGGCCCCTAAGTGCATGACTGACCGGCACCACCGGGGAAGGGCAAACACGGCTCAAAGAGACCCCATGAGGGCAATCACGGGTGCGTATAAAACGACCTCGACAATGGCGCTGCAAGTCTTTGCCGGAGTACCGCCTCTCGACTTGGAAATATTACGAATAGCCAAAATCGAAAAGGATAGGATCGCGGTAAGGAAAGGCGCTATGACGGAGACAATCGCCGAGGCGAGAAAGGTCCAATACACGGAAAAAAATATTAACTAAAAAGTTTTAGGTAGAAATATTATAGTTATATCAACCATATTTTAGTTGAATATACTACATTTTTACCAAATAAGTTAGCGAAATCAACTAACTATAATTAGTTGAAATATTTTGATTGATTTAACTGTAAAATATAGTCAAAATGATATGACTAAATAAAAATAGTTAATACAATCATAATAATATAGTCAAAATGATATGACCAAATAAAAATAGTTAATACAACCATACCGGTTGGGTTTTAATGTAAAAGTAATAATGGGTGGTTTTATTGGGTTTTTTTCAGAAAAAACCCATCCAAAAACCCTGTGGGTTTTATTGTAAAATATTAATGGGCGGTTTTATCGGGGTTTTTCTGAAAAAACCCATCCGAAAAAAATAAAAATTGGAATTTTTTTCCATGTATTTTTTCCGTGCGTTTTTTGTTTTTTCTCTTATCGCGTTATCACTTATCTCTATACTGGCCCCGCCAAAACTATATGATAATAATATAAGATATAAACATTCAGAACTTTTCCCAATTGTTAATTTTTATTGACGTTACTACGTTAGTGGCATTATTAAGTTTTTT
>NW_021770540.1:378832-383996 GCF_005508785.2 Acyrthosiphon pisum
TTTTTTTTTTCCGTGTACGAAAACAATATTCTGGATATCTGGCAAAGCAAGTGGGAAGCCTCCAAAAAAGGGAGATGGACCGCAAAGTGGTTCCCGAACGTCCGACGCCGGATGGCTCGTGGGTGGTGTAAAATAGATCACTTCACGGCCCAGCTGATGTCGGGCCACGGAAGGTTCAACTCCAAGCTCCATCAGTTCAACCTTAAAGGCGATGCGGCTTGCCAATGCGGTGCCCCAGACGGCACTGCAGAGCATCTGCTGATTGAATGCCCACTTGTGAATAAAAACAGACAAACTCTTATTCGCGCAGTGCAAGCGGCCGGTGCGGACTGGCCGTGCGATTTAGAGTTCATGACAAGCATCGAGGTCGTGTTCCAAGCGCTTAAGGTGTTCGCACACGGCTCTGATGCAGGGTTAACTCGGTAGTCGCACTGGTGATATTGGTAAAATTCCAGTCGCGGGGCCCCGTAAAAACTTACTGGGGCCGAGGAGAATGTGGAATAATCCTTCTAATCCGCACGAGAGAATAGATCCGAGTGGGCAAGCAGGGTAAAGAC
Organism: Acyrthosiphon pisum; assembly: GCF_005508785.2. Taxonomy (NCBI): domain Eukaryota; kingdom Metazoa; phylum Arthropoda; class Insecta; order Hemiptera; family Aphididae; genus Acyrthosiphon; species Acyrthosiphon pisum. Next base: position 379,390 of record NW_021770540.1, read on the forward strand.
GAACATCGTAATAACCCCGCGAACCTGCGACGTACCGATAAGGACGTTGAGTCGGTAATGGGACGGAAGGATTGGAACGATGCAACCGCGTGCGGGAACCACACTAAAAACCCGCCCGCGGACCACCAATCACACGCCGGTTCATTGCCACCCAAAACTTGTTCGAGAGCTCGCATCAGTGATGCGAGTGACCAGGTGCAAGTAGCAACGCTTAACCAGCTATCTACCAGCCAGCCACCGTAAAAACCCCGGGAAACACTCGGTGCGGAAACGGTAACCCGCTCGAAAAACCGTACCGCTCATTCAAAGGCAGTATCGCGGACAGACGGAAAAGCCTACCCCGATACTGTGCTAGCGGGAAAGAGGTCATTGTGAGTACCTGGATACGGAATTCCGAAATCTTGTTCCTCGGGAATCAGAGATAAGCCCTGTCGTGCAAACGGCACTCTGATTAATTATGGACCGCGCGTCCGACGGTCAGGCGCGTCCTTGGTTGTCCCTGGGCCCGCGTGGCCGCTGCGCGTCCGGTACTTTTGTGGATGGCCCCGAGGAGGTTGTGGAAGTAACGTCTTATTAGAAGGGAAGTGCTCGACCAGGGTCGTTACCTGGCGACGCCGACGTTCACGCGAAACTCACTAGAACCCTTGAAAAAGAGTGGTAGTCTTGGGCCACTGCTTGGCGCCTAGGCGCACAGTGCACCCCTCGGCACGGGATGCGGTTCGTCACGAAGGCGCGGAGGGAGTCGAGCTTGCGATACATGGCTAAGGGTTTAAGAAACCACCAAGTTACGGCCTCGTACTTCCCGTCACACAGTGGTTAAACAATGTCCCTAGACACTCGGGGTCGAAGGAGACCCGCCTTGTCGTGGCGACCCCGCCCGACCGGACAAGTTGTCCGGCGCTAAGAGGCCTTCGAACACACGGACTTCCGGAAGTTGGCATCTCCGGTCGTAGGAGCCACGCACAGACACGATCAGACCCTGACCAGGCAGGATCACACGGCACGCAACTCGCGGTCGAGCCCGCCGCGAGCCGGAGGGAGCAGGGCTCTTGAAACTCGAACCTGGCAGTAGGTCAAAATTGCAAGGAGAGCACCTTATAAATCACAATATGAAAGTCTTGAACAGCAATATTGTTACCGCCTCAGTGGTTTCGGTAGCCACAGAGGTAGTTGGGGTCGGTTCAAGTAGCCTGGCTGACCGCAATTTCACCAACCAAAGGCGAGCGATGTGGAGGTCCCACGATATGACAACGGCTATGCCGGAAAAATTTGACAAACTAGATAATAGGGCTCCACTGAGTCACCGTCCTCCCCTCCGTCTTCGCGGTGGGAACGGTGACATATCAGATGATGACATCGTAATTGACAATGACCAGGAAATAGGTCAAATCATAGTTACCCCGACGACCAACGACCGGAAGTGGAAAGCTGGTTACTCTCCCCCAGGACCGGTACCGGAGAGTATATCCGTAGAAACCACCGCCATAGATAGTCACATCAGGGATTGTAAGTCATTCATGCAAGATATGCAAGCGACATGTAAGGTTGGGAAAAAATGGATTACATGTATCGAAGATTTCCTCGCTAAAATCCAGATGTGCAGTACGAATATTGCCCTCGAGGCCGCTGTCATCTCGGGGAAATACCAGGAAGCTAAGACGGAAATCATAGAAGCAAACCGGAGACTGGTATCGTGCGTAAACGACAACAACGGCAAACAACCAAAAAGGTTATACGTGTCAGCCGTTAAGGGCGTCGGCCAATCATCGACATGCGATGAAGATGACTACATGACTGTGCATGGAGCAGAAACGCCCGGTGAAAGACAGGCTAGGAGACTTTCCGGCAATAAAGTATCATTCGACCAAGAAGGGCAAAAAACGCAAAAATCGGGCTCCGAAAGCCGACTCGACCAAGCTCAAGGCCGCGAAGCTAAGACCAGCTAGGCCGGCATTCATAATTAATGGTAACGACAGTACCGTAAAAATTGACGATATTTGGAAAATAGTGAGCAAGAAGATACCGAACCCGAAACTAGATGGCTGTCGCAGGACTGCAGAGGGTAACTTTGTCCTAACCAGTTCGGACAAAGAAACCACTGAAGCAATCAGATCGATAACCGAAGGGCTTACCATAACAGAACAGGGTACTAGAAAGCCCAGATTGAAAATTAAAGGCATCCCGTCTGAGTACACAGCGGTATTTATTGCCAGTACATTAATTAGCCAAAATGGCCAATCACTCGGAGACTGCACCTCGATGGACATACGCCCACTATTTGTATGCGGTAGGAGAAATGATCACAATACGGACTGGGTGATTGAAGTGTCAACAACGGTATACAAAGGCCTCAAAGGCAAGAGAACTTACTTGGGAATGATCTCCACAGTCCCAACACCGTACACTGTGGCACCCCACTGCAGGAGATGTCTACAGATGGATCATAGAACTGCGGACTGCAAAGCGGAACAGCCAACGTGCTTCCATTGCGCGAGGTCGGGGCATAACAGGAAGGACTGCCCTGGAAAGTCCGAAAAACCAAGTTGTGTGCATTGCAAGGGACAGCATGCCACGATGTCCAAGGATTGTACGAAGTGGGCTGCGAAAGTCAGGTCCCTTCAATCAAGGACGGACTACGGATTAGATAACAATGATTCATAGATCCATTAGAATTGTCCAGCTGAACATGGCAAGGTCCATGGCGGTCACGGATGAACTGTTCCATCATTGTTTGAACAATAAGATTGACATAGCTCTAGTCCAAGAGCCATACTTACTCAGGGGTACGCTTCACGGACTTGAGAGCAGAGCTACCCGTGTTGTTAAGAGCGTCATCAATGAACACCATGGCATATGGGCTGCCATCATAGTATTTAACGGACATCTGGACATCATTGCTAAGCCACAACTGTCAACCGAGCACACGGTCGTCTTGGGAATGGCTTACCCGGGCCAAACTCCGATAGACATTGTGTCAAGCTACTTTTAATTCCGCCGTCCAACGGAACACTTCACAACCGAAATCTCCCGTATTCACCCATCGCTCCAAGATAGGTTAGTCCTGGGGATGGATGTGAACGCCTTCTCGCCCCGATGGCACGACCAGAGACGAAATGAAAAAGGCCGTTTGGTTGAAAACATGATCTCGGACCTCAACCTGGTTATCCTAAACAGACAGGGCAACGAACATACTTTTCAAGGTGCCAGAGGTCGGAGCAATGTCGACATCACATTAGCCTCCACCAGCATCACAAATAACATAAGGGATTGGCAAGTCCGAAAAGGGATCACCACTAGTGACCACCTGGCCATTTTCTTTACTATGACCGACCAAGTCCGCGAGCTGCGAAGTGCACCGAGGGTCAGGTTCTTGGACCAGAAAATCGACAGGCCGAGCTTCACAGCAGCAGTAAAGATTGCCCTTGAATCACAGCAACCTGACGACACCGTTAAAGGGATCGCTGAGCATATCTCGTCAAGCTTAAAAACGGCCTGCGAAAGAATGCTGCCCAAGTCCTCCACCAACAAGTCCGGTCGTCCTCCATGGTGGAATGCTGAAGTCACTAACTCCCGCCGCGAACTTAAGTATGCGCACAGAATGGCGCTCCGGTTAAACACGACAGAGTCAAGAGAGTCATTCAGAAAGTGTAGAAACATACACGTCAGTAATATACGTAAGGCGAAGAAAATGATATGGCAGAAATTCGTTGAGGAACCCATCGAGAACGGCAATACGTGGGGTAAACTTACCAAGTGGCTCATAAAAGGAAAAAGGGACCAGCCAATCCCGTCGGTTCTCCGCAAAAATGATGGTACCTAGACGTCCATTACAGATGAGACAGTTAGCCATATGCTAAGTAAATTGATCCCAACTTCAGATCAAGACCCAGTACTAGAGCCAGCGAACCTGACGGTAGCCATTCCCCCTCCTCAGATTACGATGGAAGAGCTAACTATAGTGATAAGGAAACAAAAGAACAGAGCCCCGGGCGCAGATGGCCTGTCAGCCAGAATAGTAAAAGCAGCCTGGCCAGCGCTCTGTAACGAAATGCTACGCCTAGTGAATAAATGCCTCAGGATAGGCACTTTTCCGGACATTTGGAAAGACGCCAAAATTGTTGTCCTCCTCAAGAATAAGGATAAAGACCCGCTATCACCAAAGAGCTACCGACCGGTAAGTCTCCTCTCGGTCCTTGGTAAGATAGTCGAGGAGGTCATCTGCGATATTCTGGAAAAAGAGATTGGTACCAGCCTTAGCGCCAATCAGCACGGATTCAGACCAGGCAAATCCACCTCGTCGGCGTTGGACGAGGTCAGGGACTGGTCCGCCCAGAATGGCCGACACGTCCTCGGCAGCTTCTTGGACATTAGCGGTGCCTTCGACAACGTCCGATGGCACACGTTAGTTGAAGACATGCGCGCGATCCAATGCAGTCCGACCATCATAGCCATAACAACGAACTATCTGACGAACAGAACATCGGCATACAGAATCGGAAGTGCCGAAAGAACAGTAAACTTGACAAGAGGATGCCCTCAAGGATCAAAGTTTGGTCCAAGACTCTGGAATGTCACCATGGACCCGCTATTTAAAAAGTACTACCCAG
>NW_021770540.1:384096-387436 GCF_005508785.2 Acyrthosiphon pisum
ATGATGTCAAGCTCGTGGCATATGCCGATGACATAGCCCTCCTGGTCTCGGGCAACACCAGAATCGATGTAATCAGAAAGACGGAGTCAGCACTGGACATAATCGCTGCATGGGCAGCACTCAGGGGATTGAAATTCTCTAAGGAAAAATCTGTTATGGTCCCGCTTAAGGGCGGCTTGGTTCCGGGGTTCACGGCTTCATTTGACGGGGGCCGCATAAAATCAGTACCTGAGACCAGATACCTAGGTCTACACCTCGGCGAAAACTTTACATTTCACGGACATGTAACTCGACTTCTTGACTCCAGTTCGGACGTCTTCTCAAGACAGAAGTCTGTCCGAAAGTCCAAGTGGGGAGTGTCATCGGCACTCTCACTGATCCTATACAGAGCGGTCTACATCCCTAGGTTTTTATACGGGGCAGGTACTTGGTACCCGACCGTCACGTCTGCCGATACGAAGAGGAAAATGGAGTCCGCACAAAGAAGAGTACTGCACGCAGTCACAAGCGCATACAACACGGTGTCCACGAGGGCTCTACAGATCCTCGCTGGCACTCCACCGATCCAACTCCACATCGAATCTGCAATAAGGATCCGGGATGGAATGACGAAGTCAGATTCCGAAAACATCCTAATAGAACAATGGCACGATCTCTGGGATACTTCCATCAATGGGCGGTGGACGTATGACTTCTTCCCGGATATCAGGTCAAGAGTGAACACTCCTATCTCGTTCGACCATTATACGGCTCAAATTTTCACCGGCCATGGCGACTTTAACGGAAAATTAAACTACTTCAATCGATTCACCAGAGTGCAGTTGTGGACACGAGAATGAGACGGCCGAACATTTGCTTAGAACGTGCCCGAACTTCGATGACCTCAGAACAAGACTCCAATATTCACTACGAAACTGCGGAATAGAATGGCCGTGCACACTCGCAGCATTCACAACATCAAGGGCCGCGTGGTCAGCCCTCGAGAAGTTTGCAAGAGGGGCACTGACAAGGAAAGAAAAAACACGGCTCGTGAATAGGATTCAGCTCCAAGCTGAACAGGACAATCGGTAGGACTACATCGTCCTACGTCAGGATTGCGGGGCCCCACCACCAGTATGTGATAGACTTAGTTCTACAGAGGCGGAGCTGAGCGGCCCGTCGAAAGAAAATTCCCTTCCTGGCCGAGACACTGGTATCACTTCGGTCGGTGCCACCGTGTCGTCCCGTAAACGCTCGAAGAGCAGACGTCTCTGGAAGGGGAACTATAAAAAGCCGGGAACTGTCCGACACCCAGAAAGGAAGGTCGAGGACGTCGGGGGACAGCCCCCCGACGAAAGCATGACAGTAACTAGCGAAGGTCGATTGGAAGTCGGCACAGACGAGACAGTGAGTCCAGCCACACCACCGGCACAGACCGAGGAGCGCGTAGCGCAAGGAACAACCAGAACGAAAGACTGCATAATTAACCCGGAAACTGGTAGACTTGCTGCGGATTCTACCGAAACTCTAATTAAAGTCCTTCAGATAAACGCTGCTAGATCAAAGATAGTCATGCATCAGATCGACAAACTATTAGCGAGCAAAGCCGCAGACATCTGCCTAATACAGGAACCGGCGACCGATGGCAAAGGGGTCTACCTTCTCGACAGGCATCCCTACAAGTTGATAGCTACCGGACAAGCGCCTAAAGCCGCGATCGTAGTAGCGAACCAAGCCATATGCGTCCTGAGACTGAAACAGCTCAATACCTCACACAATGCCGTGGCTGTGATTTCAATGGGAGACGTCCGATTGACTGCGATTTCGTCGTATTTCCAGTTTTCGGAACCCACCCAGGCGAGCGTCAGCGCCCTCGAGTCCATACTGGACAGAGTCAGCGGTTGCGTAATCGTCTAAGCGGAGGTTAACGCAAGGTCCACGGCATGGCACGATATAAAAACGGATAACAGGGGCGACATCGTGGTAGAGTTCATAAGTCAAAACGATATAACAGTACAGAACAGGCCTGGGTACCCACCCACGTTCAGAAACCGGGAGTCGGCGTGCCTGGACGTCATTCTGACGTTGAGAAACGTCAGAGTCGAGGACTGGTCCGCCACCCCCAGAATTGAACACCCTCGGTCGCTGGAAGGCCAGACTAAGGAATTGTAAAAACACATTCCAAAGGAGAGCATTCCGTCGTGCTTACGTAAAACGAAAAACGGCGCACAAAAGACGATGCTTTAAAGCCAGAAGGACGGCCTGGCGTGAATACGTCACTAACACGGGGAATAACGAACCGTGGGGCCCGGTCTTTAACTGGCTTAAGTCTGGCGGAGCCAGACCTTGTGAACGCCTTCCAGCTGCAATCCGGAGAACGAACGGATCGAACACCACCACGCTCCGGGAGACTGGGAAGAGGCTTATTGAGGCCCTGGTCCCCGGAGACACCTACGAGAATGAAAGCCCAGATCAGATAGCGCTGAGGGCGGAAACGGGGGTCTACCTTGGTACTTTCGCGGCGGTTTGCGGAGACCCCGGGGACATTGATCCGTGCGACGAGGAGGAGGTAAAAGAAGCCATCTGGCGCATGAAAACAAACAAGTCACCGGGCGGAGACGGTATTGTTGAAATATACAATTAATATTAGTATTCAAACCATGTAAACACACGTGCGTGTACAATGTCGTTTTCTAATAGATACTTATGCAGTTGCGATATAGCTGTGCAACACTTTTACTATCGCTTTCTATATTGTATACGGATACGGGATGACCTCAACTAATCATATATATAGAAGCATGTAAGAATTACTTGCACGGGCACCATCGTACAGTGCGTATACGGTGTGTGTGTACAGTCACGTTAAATTGTCCAGTTGTACGTTATTATATATTATACTTATACATAATCATATTGTCGTGTTATTCATTTATATTAATACTAAAACGGTTAGTCTGTCAAGCTGCACTTTCAACAGGTTATGGGCCCAGATACCCAGATACGCAGTCACTAGCCCAGTCGGAGTGTTTTTATAAGTGTATTAACGCAGAAAACTACAACCAGTCGGAGATACCCTGGATTTCGGAAAACGGCGGATCAGTGTACATAGGTAAAATTTTGTTGGTAAATTGTTATACAGGTCAAGTATACGGAAGCCATCGATCATGGATGACTCGGTGAAGATAACAAAATTATGTGCGGAAAACTGGCCGTTATGGAAGTTCCAGATGAAGGTCATACTTAATGCCTTAGAAGTAGGTGGTATAGTTTCAGGTGAATGGACTAAACCAGGATTACCTATAAAGAAGTCGTCGGAAACAGAGACGACTGAGGAAGCCAAAGCACGTTGGCAAAGCAT
>NW_021770540.1:389852-391285 GCF_005508785.2 Acyrthosiphon pisum
AGGAACTTTCAACTCCGATAGACAAATCACATACATTTGAACAAAAAGAAGATACGGAAATATTGAATGAAGATATTCCTTACAGACAGGCAGTAGGTAGCTTACTGTTCTTATCACAGGTAACAAGACCAGATATAGCATATGCAGTAAACTTTGCTAGTCGTTACTTGGCAAAACCAACTAAAGCTCATTGGAACTTGATAAAACGGATTATACGATATGTCAAACGAACGTTTAATTATGGCTTGTATTTTAATAATAATACTCAATTGTCATTAGAAATATTTAGTGATGCAGATTATGCAGGTGACGTTCAGACACGACGTTCAACGTCAGGATATCTATTCAGATATGGGTCAAGCATAATTTCATGGACATCGCAAAGGCAACATTGCGTGTCTTTATCTTGACAGAGGCTGAATATATATCGGCCAGTGAAGCAGTAAAAGGGATCATGTGGATTACGCGGTTGATAATAAGCTTGTCAACAACAGGTGATAAACAACCAGTATTATACATTGATAATCAAAGTGCTATACGTTTAGTTAAGAATCCGGAGTTTCATAAGAGGACAAAACACATAGACGTGCGATACCATTTCATACGGGAGAAATATGAAGATGGGCAATTTCAACTACAATACATTGGAACGGAGGACCAGATTGCAGACATTCTAACAAAGCCTTTGGTCAAGGAGCGTTTCGAGAAATTGCGGTCAGCCATAGGAGTGACTACAATTAAAGAAATTATTAATTGAGGGAGGGTGTTGAAATATACAATTAATATTAGTATTCAAACCATGTAAACACACGTGCGTGTACAATGTCGTTTTCTAATAGATACTTATGCAGTTACGATATAGCTGTGCAACACTTTTACTATCGATTTCTATATTGTATACGGATACGGGATGACCTCAACTAATCATATATATAGGGCCTTTGAAGTATGTAAGAATCACTTGCACGGCCACCGTCGTACAGTGCGTATACGGTGTGTGTGTGTACAGTCACGTTAAATTGTCCAGTTGTACGTTATTATATATTATACTTATACATAATCATATTGTCGTGTTATTCATTTATATTAATACTAAAACGGTTAGTCTGTCAAGCTGCACTTTCAATACTGTAGTTACGTTATTTGTGTTAATATCAATACTGAATTTCTAAAAAATGTGTTATTTTTTTAAAACAGGCAAAAAATGGATGAATATTATTTTGGCAAGTATATAGTACAGTGTGAACACAAAAGTTAATCAAATAGTTGTCCGCTAAAATATCGTTTATTTTTTATCAATATGATTTTAGTATTATAATATCTAGTATGCCATTATAATAATAAATGTAGGTATATGTATAGTATATGGTATTTCCGGTAATTGCCGTGGCATGGTATTTACGGTAAGAATGGTAAATACCGAATCATGGTTT
>NW_021770540.1:391786-395542 GCF_005508785.2 Acyrthosiphon pisum
TTTATAGTAAAAAAAAAAAAAAAAAAATATAAAAGTTTTTCAACAAGTCAAATTAATTATTTACTAGGTATTCTCTTGGAATAATGTATATCATATTTAATTAAAAAAAAAAGATTGATTATTGTATACAAAAAATTTTTATTAAAAAAAATTATACTAATAGGTCTTGTAATATCATATCACAGGACAGGACAACCTGGCTCGGCACGCTAACGTAACAATGGACCAGTGGCAGCGAGCTTGGGTCACCAGTGACAAGGGAAGGTGGACTTTTGCATGGTTTCCAAACGTGCGGACAAGGCTGGAACGGAGGTGGTGCGTCATAGATTACTACACCGCCCAGCTGATGTCTGGACACGGAGACTTTAACGGCAAACTCCACCAGTTTACCCTGAGAGGTAGTGCAGATTGTCGATGCGGGTCACCAAACCAGACCGCCGAACATCTGCTGTATGCTTGCCCAATCGCTAAACACGAAAGGAAGGAACTCGAGGACGCCGTGCGTGCGACCGGTGCGGACTGGCCGTGCGTCCCCGAGTACATGACCAGATCCGAGGTCATGTTCCAGGCGGTGAAAAAGTTCGCGCACGCGACACTTAACCGTACTGATGGAGGGTGAGCCCGTTAGACGTGACCCGGCGTTAAAGTAAGATTCCGGCACGGGGTCCTGACAGCAAAGAATGCCAGGACCAAGGGGAAGAGGGATACCCTTCTAGTCCGCGCGGGAACTACTCACCCGAGTGGAATATCAGCGATGCCTAAAGCGACGTGAAAAAATTCTGCGACATACCGGCGGAGACTATTAAGCGCGGAGTAAGACGGAAGGGTCGGGCCGAAGTAACCGCGGGAAGGTACCTCAGAAAACCTTACCGCGGAACTCCGACCACACGCCGGCTTATCCTCGCCCAACTCTGGCCGAGAGCCTGCGGGCCCAGTCAACCCGTGAGCGAACACGTGCAAGGAGGAAGTCTGACTGGGAGACACCCCCCGATAAGCACAAAATCCGACTATCGGTACGGACACGGCATCCGTCACAAAAACCGTACCGTTACAAGTAAGGTCGGATCGCGGTAGCTTAAAACCCTGCCCCGGTCACCGACGCTAACGGGAAAACAGTCGTTGTGGGTACTGGAAGAAACGGTCTTCGAAATCCCATTCCGCGGGCGTGAAGAGAGCCCCGTCGGAAACCCGCCCTTGCCAAGCGCCTGGGCGGAGCCGACGCTTCACGAGCATTGTTGCCCGGGCCCGGCCGGTGGGCGCGTACGCCCTCGAGCGTCCGCGCGTGCCGTCCGCACTCGGGCAACTGATGTGGATGGCCTCGCGGAGACTGTGGAAGTAACGTCTTAGCAGAAGGGAGGGAATTGTCCGGCGTTCGCAACCCGGCGCTCACTGGCGCAGAACTTTCGAAACCCACCGATCAACCTCCTTGCCTGAGCGTTGCCAGCAGAACATCGTGTGGCGCTCGGGCGCCCGGTGTACCTGTCTGGAGGGACGAGTCTGCGCCACTCAAAGGCGAGAAGTAGCCAGTCCCGCTTAAGTGGAAATAGGGGGTATATTACACATTACTTTTATAGAATTAATTGTGTTTAAATTTACAGCTTTTTCCGATCGAAGAATTTCATTGTGTGGCTTATATACTCGTTTTTCAAAACCGAATACAGGTGCTATACTATACGGATACTCAAAGTGTAGTATCCCATTACATTTTATATACGATCTGAAATCGTTAGGATCAACCGTAATGTCGAATGTTAAATTGGTTAAGTTTTTACTATTATAGGTATCTATTTGCTTCTTAACTCGTTGCTTAATATCTTCAATTTCATAACAACCCTCTTCCAATGTAATAAAACATATCATAGGATCATTATTGTTTTCATTCACAGCTACTTGTATAGAAAATTTATTATTATTATCATTAATATTTGGAAACGAATTAAATGACTGTAAACATAACAAAGCTATTTCTGAGTCCTCGTAAAGGTTTATAGGCGGAAAATAATTTACAGATAATATGGTAGCATTCCCAGTTAAACTTAAAGTAACTGACTCATACATTACAAAATCTAAGATATAAATTTAATGATGAGATCCGTGACGTTTAATATGCAGAACAACTGTTAACGTTTCGTTAAAATTGTCAATTGGATTATTGTTTTGGTCAACTAACTGAACAGTAATTGAATTAATATCTGTTTTGTTTAATCTGTAATATATAAGGTTTACCGGAGATTGAACAACCTTTGTTCCTCTTCTCCCACTCGGGAAAAACTCATATATCGAATGGCTTTGAAGTTGGTTGTTGAATGACCCATGTGCTATATTACACATTACTTTTATAGAATTAATTGTGTTTAAATTTGCAGCTTTATCCGATCGATGTTCTTCATGAAACGGTCCACTATCTTTCTTTCTATACCCAAAAACAGGTGCTATACTATACGGATGCTCAAAGTTTAGTATTCCATTACATTTTATATACGTTCTAAAATCGACAGGATCAATACATACACCGAATGTCAGCTTTGTTCCGTAGACTTTATTAACTTGAGATAACTCTTCTACCATATATTTGTTAATATCTTCTATGTCACGGCATTCGACTGGCACAAAAAATTGAATTTTTGCTATTCTATCTGGAGGAATTGATTTTATTCTCAGCCGGTTATTAGTTGGATTTATAATATTTGGAAATGAATTGTACGTTTGCAAAGATAACAAAGCTATTTCTGAATCCTCGTAAACGTTTAGAGATGGAAAATAATTTGCCGACAATACAGTTGAATTTCCAGTAAGGTATCATAAATGGGTGACTGTTGTAAAACCGTTGTATGATCGAATGAAAATGGAGGAAAAACAGTTTATAGAAGAAATAGATAAAATTAATGAGAATACAACTCTACGAATTAACTTAAAATCATTTAACAATATTTTACCTTCTAGGCCTTTTGGCTTATTAAACGCTAAACGTAGAAAAATAACACAAGAAAATGATCCATTTGATTTTAATCAATCAGCAAGCAGTTTTTCACCTTCAGATAGTATGTCTACAGATATGATTAATTTTACTTCATCGCCTGATACTAAGACAGGTAGTGGTTTATATAAAGATGTCTTACCTCAAACCCAATTAGTTTATTATGACGATCCGAATGAGCTAGTAACTAGATTAAATCTTTTGACATCATCGCAAAGTGTTGGCAATACTGGTGTTAATAATGAAATTATATCTATATTAGAAGAACTACGTGAGAGAAATAATTTAGTATAATGACGACCTTAGAGTGTATAGCTAATGAGCTACATCGATCAGCGAGAAAAATATTTCTTAGGCGCAGTGTTGTATCACGGTTTTTTGACGACCTCTGTCAAGCTGATTTAATGGATATGCAATCTCATTCTAAAAAAAATTATGGTTTTAAATTCATATTAGTTGTTATAGATACATATAGCAAATATGTATTTGTAGAACCGTTGAAAAATAAATCGGCGAAAGAATGTACGAAAGGAATGTTAAGTATATTGAAAAAAGCTAATCCAAAATTTTTACAGACAGATAATGGCACGGAATTTTACAATGCTCAATTTCAAGATTTAATGAAAAAATATAAAATTAAACATTACAGTTCATACAGTGTTATTAAATGTTCAATCGCAGAACGTGTGATCCGAACTCTTTAAAATAATATATATAAACATTTTACTGCGACAGGTACATGGAATTGGTACAATACAATATCAAAAATTATACATAAC
>NW_021770540.1:395592-397713 GCF_005508785.2 Acyrthosiphon pisum
TTATGTACTTACATAAGAATTATCTTGAAAACAAGAATCATCAGAAGACATTGAAATTTCATTTCTTTTATTTTGACACATATATTCGTTGTTCTAAATAATAAAATTTATAATTTTCATTAAGGTAAGCATGAATTTTAAAGTACACATTATTATGCTTACATAAGAATTATCTTGAAAACATGAATCATTAAAAGATGAGATTTCACTACTTTTATCATCTTGACACATAGGAACATCATTCTGTAATTTAATGTTGGGATATAGTTCTGGTAGTTGTATGTAGTACCTAAAGTATCTCATTTAATAAATACTTACATGGGATATGATCTGACTCGATGAATCTGTTTTTATTGATTGAACTGCTGTAGAGGGTTCTTTTTCGTTTTGAAGATTTAAGACAGGTATAGCTCCAGGTTTCAAACGGGGCCTTTTTAAACATATCTTAAATAGAGAAATAGAGAGATGTCAAATGTCAGCTATTGATTTGAATTGTAGTTATTATAATATTATGATTGATTTTGACAATAATTCCAAAATTACAAAATAAGTATGTTTCTACTTACAGAATATTTGCTGTTTCCTTCACCTGATACCCAAGTATCTATTATATCATTCTCTAGAAAATGATCCCCACATATTCTAGATCTCTTATTTAAAGTTTTTCCCAATGACCTTTCCCAACTATCATGTGAAATTGTAGGAATACAAAACCTTGATTTAGATGTCCCTAAACAATTATCAACACAACATTTGTCCAAACGAGGCATCGAAAATAATTAAAACTAACTTTAAGTATTAATAATTGAGTGATACTTTTTAAGTTAATAATCATAACAATAAACAAAATATGTACCCATATAAATCTGTCATTTTCTTTTAAATTTCGAGGGAAAAATAATATCTTAATTCGTGATTCAAAATGAGCGGGTGATTAAATTAACTGATTATGTCTCGAGATCGCGCTAGTAGTCTGGCCGCAATGTGAGAAGGTGCGGGTTTCACTTATCACAAGTTCGTTTCGTATCCTGTATATCTTAATTCGTGAAAGAGGCCGAAAAACGAACACTTTAGTACACTAAAACTATAGAAAATTTAAAATATATTATGATTTAAGGAATAAAATTCAAAATTTTTCATTGCATAATGACTTCTATATTCTAAATTATTTGTATACATGTATTTAAATACTTTCTTTTTATCAAATACAACTTTAATATTATTAAATATAATTAACTAAATTAACTAAATTGTCATTTTTAAATTTCTTATTACAAAAAAAATGTAAGAGTTAATTCACTAAATTATCATACATAATGCTTTCAAAGTGTTATAATTAACAAATAATAATTATTAATTATTAAATAATATATTAATTTTAAATAGAATTCATAATACTGCTAGTACTAGTATTATACTAGTATTCATATTACCTATGTGTAACCAAAATGCATATATTTTGAATTTCTTATATAAGCATTTATTACTCAGTTGAACCTATCACCATTGATTTTATAATATATTCATAGTATTTATTGTATATTATAAAATAAATGTTATTACTTATATATTATTATATATTAACTGAGATCCTGGGGATAGAAACATATCTATATGCTAAATGGTTGATAGACATATGAACATCCTAGATCAATGCTTATTTTCTTTAGACTTTAAGTGTTTATGGAAAAAGTTTTAATACTTAAATTTTAATACTATTATTAATATTTCTCAAAGGTATATTAAAACATTAATTTACTATGAATTTTAATAATTTATCTGTTTGAAATAGTACATGTAATTTTAGTGTATATACCTAATTTAGAAAAAACAATTATAATAATTTTGATTAAGGGGCCTTGACAGTTTTACATTAAATTTAAAGAGCCTCATGTCAAAACAATTTGAGAAGCACTGTACTAGATTATACTGTAAAATATCTAAATATATATAACTATCTGTTCCGGTAAAAGATCATGTTTGCAATGTTGCATTTCAATTTAAAAAACTTCATATACATTTTTCTAACATAATATGTAGTTATTGAAGAAATATATAAACAACATTTTTGACAAAGGTTGGTTGCTCATACACAGTCAATATATTAACCAAATGTATCAT
>NW_021770540.1:397763-400744 GCF_005508785.2 Acyrthosiphon pisum
CCCTTTAATTTTTCGTTTGTTTTTTACGGCACTTTTGAAACTACTGGGAAATTTTTACTTTTGACCTCCCAAAGTACCAACTAGATTCACTTTCCTATCAGAAAAGATACTGTTGAAGAAAATCCAAGCACTTTTACTGTCCTAAAACGTGATGACAAACACAAAAAAAAATTAAAATAAAATAAAATATAAAATAAAAAAAACACACATCATTGTAAAATCAATACATTCATCGTTTCACTAAGAATTTAAAATGTCTTTTGAGTCTTAATAAAATATTTGTATGAGCTTCTAAAGATTAAACTTTTACGAAATCCGAAATGTACGTGTAAAATACCAATTTCACCGCAAACGATTTGTAAGTTTTGTTATTATTCAAAAAGTATGTCGTAAATATGAAATATTCGCTTTGCTGTATAGTAGGTGTCTGCAGGTATCGATCATAGGGTAGGTTACTGTAATGAGTGTGTTTCATTTTTGAATGCAATAATAGGTGTCACTGTATACGAAAAACGATTCTGAACGGAGACAAATAATTTAAAATTTGATAAATTTTTTCAAAATTCGAACTTTATATACTTATAAAAAAATCTTTCCTATGTATTTTTAATATTTTTTAACTACTTTAAAAAACAATATATCAGGAGCCTAAAAATTCCCGTTTTTCCTTAATTTTTCTTTTGTTTTTCCCAGCGCTTTTGAAAACTACTGGGAAATTTAAATTTTGACCTCCCAATGCACCAACGATATTAACTTTCTGATCGAACAAGATACTGAAGTTAAAAATCGTAGCATTATTTCGACAACTTATCGTGTACACAGACACAAAAATAAATGAAAAAAAAACACACATCATTGTAAAATCAATACATTCATCGTTCCACTCAGAATCTAAAATGTCCAGTAATTTTCAAAAAACAGGGAAAACGGGAATTTTTACGAAAAATCAGTTTTTGAAAAAATCGATTTTGGTTTTTGGTGTAACGTAGATACATGTGATGTTCACTGGTAGCTTATATTAGAATTTTTTAAATATTTTTATTTGTTTTGAACAATTTATGGACATTTTCAGTTTCCAATTTTTTTAGTTTTTTTTCCTATGAATGTCAATAACATTTTATTCGTTGGGTAAATATTTTAAAAAAGCTTGAAAATTTAGAATACTAGAAAATGTGCAAATTATTTTATGTTTGAAATTCATAACAATTTTTCTTTTTAAATCTAAGATTTAAAAATTTGATTAAGAAACCTAGTAAGTTGATCTAATTTCATGAAAAAAAAACCTCTACCAGTAATTCAAATTTAATTGTTATGACCGTATGCTTTAAATTTACATTATATGTCTATTTTATCAATTCCTTACTTACTTCATACAATTTTCAAAAAAATTTGACTCTTTCGCATGAGTTGTGTGCGGATTCAAAATTAAATGATAAATTAATTATTACATTTGTTGGGTCAAGAAGCGTGAAAATGTAATATAAGGCTCCTGATATATTGTTACAATAACAGTTGAAAAATATTCAACATACATTGATACATTGTTTTTTATAAGCATTGGAAAGTCAAATTTTGAAAAAATTTATCAAATTAAAAATTAAAAATTATTTTGTAGTTAAAAATGTATACCTAAAAATTAATTTATTCTCAATAAGATCATCAAATATAGGTACTTAGTGATGTCATGTTGGCTGACTCTTTGTCTTCGCTCAGAATCGTTTTTTTTATACAATGATATTATATCAATGAATTCAAATTTAACACAATCCAGTATAGTGACTCACTAGTGACTCACTAGTCACATGTAACCTTGGTGCGACACCCACTTGGCACCTTTTTTTAACTTATACTGTTATACTAAAAAATGTCGTCTTGAATATTATCAAATCGCCGATTTTATCGAACATCGCAGTCTATATGTGAAAAAAAAAATGTTTAAACCGTACGTTTTCTAGCTGATGTGTGACAATTATAATAAATAATATTATGTAGTTCTATTTTCCATAAAATACGAATTATAAAATCGAAAAATAAAATAATATTATTCATTGAAAAATGACAATATTATTATTTTCGTAATGACAATTTGGCTATTTATAACTCGAGCGCGGCTGCGATAGATAACCCGTTTTGAGTTTTTGACCCATGGCGCGGTACGGCTGCTTATGCACCCGGGGTGGTCCGGTGGTCGTAGAAGTACTATTTCAGAACGCTGCCGCTTGCAAATGCTCAGTGCTTTTTAAAATAATTGGAGAAAAATAAATGAAAATTTATTAGAATTGTCAGGTAACCAGCTTGGTTATACCGTCCTCACTTGGATTGTATTTGATTAATTAAATTATTTTTTTTTTCTATAAAATATGTCAATAAAAATTATTTATCCGGTCAAAAAGCTTAAAAATTTAATACGTAAGTTTTTATTATAGCTAAAATATTATATACCACATAGGTTAGCTATAATAGTAATTACTAATTACAAATAACCAATATTTTAGACCTAAAAAAAACAGAATATTCTTATTACTCCATAGGTACATTAATCGACAGACAAGTTAACGAGTATAGGTTACCGAAAACAGCAATCTAATATTTCTATTTGTTGTTGTGCTACAGCAGTCAATGTAAATCTGTAATTTAAAAATACAAAAATATAATATTTTGTATTTACCTCCTTAACATGTACTAAGATACTATTATGTCACCAATAAATGTTATTTTTTATGGGGGTTATAATAGATATTAACGTGGAGTATCACTTTTCAACTTTTTATTAAACGTGTATTCTAAAGTTATAAGATAACTAAAAAACATGATGTTGTCCGAATTTACCCCTCATGTCCGAAGTCACCCCTTTTTACGGTAGACATTAGTACAACAATCTTTGGTTCAGACATTTTTAAGGGGCCCCCTGCGGACAAATTCTGCGCATGCCTATGGTACCTATCAATAATGTATAATACTCAATATTAAAAACTTACCTG
>NW_021770540.1:400843-401859 GCF_005508785.2 Acyrthosiphon pisum
CCCCCTGCGGACAAATTCTGCGCATGCCTATGGTACCTATCAATAATGTATAATACTCAATATTAAAAACTTACCTGGTTTTTCGGCATTATCTTCCCATGGTCTAAACATGTTTGATGACATTTTAAATTATAAATGCTATTGAAAAATTATTTTAAAAAATAATAAAAAGCAGTTAAGTACACAACAGAAAATCTAAATAATTGTAATTGTTATTGACTCGATCAGACGTCAAAGACAAATGACCATAATATTTTGGAATTGGAAATATGTGTTTAATTCTTTCCTTTGTATACATCATGTTAATATTAGTGATATTATAAGCGATCGACAACGCTGTTAGTTTTAAAAATAAATTACCCAATATAGTAATATATAAATATTTTACTGTATTGACGACGCTGCCGGTCCTCCAAACACTGCTCGTGTGTACATGCGTACCCATAATATGCTCCCGGTATCTGAGACTGCTCATTCGTGTCTCAGCTGTTGTGTGGTAGTGTTTTCACTTATAACCGTTCGCCGTCGGGTCTGCAATCCACAGCAGGTGGATTGTCTACCTGATTTGCTGTTGCACATTGTCTGGAAGTATTTGAAGTCGGATTAACTTTGTGTAGCCATTTGAAAGTTAATCGATTTTGACTTGAGATGGCTGACTAGCTAGAGTGCTAGACACTTCAACACGGTTTTAGACATTACACTTTTTACACAAGAAAAACACTGGACATGTGACGGCTCATACCACTCTATCCGCTGTATAGGTGGATTGCTCATTTTGGTTTCGTGCAGGTTATTGCATTTTTTTCACGTTTTTTTTTTTCATATAAATATATATACGACACTATAGTTACATGTTTTTATGTATTTTATTGGTTAATATATTATGTATCTATATGTTATTTATTTTATTAGGAATTATAATTGCACATTTCCCAAAATGTTTTGTTATATATAGTTATATAAATACATATTATATTTGTTTGTAAATTGTATTTATATTGTAGATAGTTTGTATT
>NW_021770540.1:402830-408179 GCF_005508785.2 Acyrthosiphon pisum
TTTCCATTCGATCAGTTTTAATATCATTGTTAAATAAACTTTTTAGATCACTGATGGTTATTTTATTTACATTGGAGTCTAATATTTTACAGTTCCCAGTTTTGGGAGGTTTTAATATTGAATAAATTGAGAGCATCTTATACACCTGCAAGAATGTAGGTGTACTTGGGGTGATCATTTGGTTCTGTGGCTTGTCTAACCATGCCAAAAAATTGCTAATCATAAAATAACAAGAATACATATTCAAGAATGAAAATATAACTTTAATTTATTTAATTACTTCTATTTTATCCTGATTCATTTTTGAAGTAAGAACATATTTAAATTTGCAATGTTCTAAAAGATATTTTGTCAATTCTATAGTCGATTTAATTGTAACTCTTAAACCATCAGTAGTAGATTGAGTTAAAAATTCCTCCTTAGATATGTGTTGTTTGCTAACATGATCTTCCCACTCATCTAACCAGTGTAGAGTATTTTATGTTGTAGATACGTTTATGTTACTTAAATCAAAATGTTTTTTCTATTATATTGTTGATCGGGTATAATAATAATATAATGGCAATATCTGAAAAGGTAAGTTGATTCAATTATTTATTTTATGTTATTATTTATATAGAAATTCCAAACCCATAATATGGTATATCATAAATAACTATTTAAATTAATTGAAAATGTTTGATACAAAATACATAAGGATAGTTTAATGTACCTAATAATTATTATTAATAATACTAAGCCTATATTATACAAATCAAAACACATTATTTATGTATAGGTACAGTTGAAATACATAGGTAGGTATTTAAATTAAAACATTAACGGAAAGAACAAATTCCAGTTATTCAATTTGATTATAATGAGATGAGTAAGTAAACATAATAATAATAACAATAATAATAAGTAATAACAATAAACATAATAACATTAATAATACATAATGTTTGAAATAAATTACTAATATAAATACCAAATAGGTATGCTTCCAATAATATACTAACCAAGTAAATTTAAAGGAATAATATTATCTAATCATGATTTACATTTTTATTGTGTGAATTAGTGAAAATGCTACTGTTTTATTATTTATTTTTAAAACCATACATTTATTATTAATATTCTCAATCGGCCATTTATTTAAAACATTGGTCAAATTATCAACTAATGAGATACCTAGTTTTATACTGTCTACTATAGGTTTTTTATAAAAAGGTAACCTACTCAGAAAACTATACCCCAAGATGAATTCTTGGTTCTGAATTTTACATATATTTATTATTTTAACAATATTACCATCAATTGTTTGAACAAATGAATCACTTTCATGATTTATTTTAATTTCAAAGTTATTAAAAACCATTGTTTTATATTGAATACCTGAGAATGGGATGAATTCGTTCACTAATGGTCCATTGGTATGACTATTTTTAAATGTGAATGAATTATTTGAACTATTTTTATTTATGTCAAATTTCAATCTATAAGTTGTCGATTCATTGTACCGTTTTACTACTTGTTTTAACGGTTGGTGGCTTTTTCTTACATATCTTTTGAGGACTTTCATATGGTTCTCAAAATGAAATGCGCTACAATTATCCAGAGGACCGAAACAAATATAGTCATCACTGATGTGTTGTAATGCGTGGACGTTATGAGAGATCCATTCGTTTCCATAAATTGTCGCAAAATCTTTAACGAAAAAATGCAATAACTGTTTACTGAAATCTAAAAGACGTGATTTGCAGTTAGGTCTAAGAAGAATGGACATGCTTGTGTGTAAACACAAAAAATGTAAATAACATTTTTCATTAATAATATTTTTTAGCACTACGGGACCTAAATAGAGCAAAAATGTTCGGAACTCTGTAGCCTTCCACCTACAAACTTGATCAATACCTCGTGGTTTTCGTTGAAAGTCGTTCGTTACACAACCTTTAAGTGAAAGTAAATAATTACTGAGCATTTTACTTTTGGCGCTATTTAACCTATTATTCAATGGTCCTTTAAGCCATAAATTAATCATTTTTTTAACTACACCTAAACACACCAAGTGCATATAGTCAAGGGAAAAATCATTTATAATATTTATACCGGGAATATTAGTGAGAATAGACAAATTAGGACTCATGTGATATTCTTCTTGTTCTTTAATCACAAAACTATTGTGTGTTCTATTACGGCAATTGATTTCTGGAAAACACACACGTCTATTTAAAAATTCACCTTCAGTAAAACATCGGGAACATGAAAAAAATCCACTGTGCCCCTTTGTTTTCAAAATAAACGATTTGGCCGGCACGTCACAGCAGAATACATCTAGCGTAACTTTTTTTTTAATTAATACTCCCGATTGTTTTTTGATCTCAATTCCCGTATTTATTAATTCCATAATTTCATCACAAAAATCACTTAAAAAATCATTACTATCACTTGGCTTGTCATTTCCCCAATAAATCCCAATGGGAAATACAGCGTTATGGTGTAGTCTAACATAACATAAAATCGGCCAAAATGTACTTTTAGAGCTCTTGGTTAAAGGTAATCCGTCTATACCTACAACTAATTTTAACTCACTTTGATTGTCATCAACGTAATGATTTTTAATCCCGTTCGAAATACCGAAATGATAATATTTACCAGGTGTAATATCTTTTAATAAAATGGCAGTTGAATTTGAAATATTAGTTTTTAGTAATGTTCGACTATCTGTTGGCATTGTGTGATCGTAACAAGAATTTATAATTTTCAGTAAAGCAGAAGTCGCAGTTTGTGTAATGTTATGTTGTATTGCCCACTGTGCCAGTTTAATATGAGGTGAATTATCTACATCATCAGTAAACATGTCTTCATCTGAACATTCTGAACCATAATCAGTCGTGGTTGCACTATTCGCTTCAAGTAAACAACCCGAATAAGAAATTGTATTATCACTATTACATTGTGACGTTGAAGTACTCGTTACTTCTTTAATTTTACATGTAACAGAATTAATAAAAAATAAATAATTATCGTAACCCTAATCAATTAAACACGCGTCTATGCAAAGGTCCCAATCCAACCTAACGTAATTAATGATCCAATACTTGGATACCTTTAGTCGTGGATCTTAAATGTTTTAAATACATCATCATACACTTTCGTATATAGGTACACTTATTAATTTAAAACTATAATATTTAAATGTAAATAAAATTAAATTTGTTCATATCAGTAGGTACCCATGGTATAACAGAAAGCTGATAGGTAATATATTAGGTATATATTTATAGTGTCTAAGTAAGAAAGAAAAGGAAACAATTTTGATTATGATTATTATAATTTCCAACTTAATGTTTGTGAACGTGATGATGAAGCTACGTGGGAGTTACTAAAATATTGTATCACTATAATGTCAAATTACCATTAGTCAATGATTACCTACAGGCTATAATAATATAATATAGGAACATAATAATATAGTAGTATGTATTTGTATGTTCACACTTTCATAGTCAGATTTTCCACGGTAAGAAAAATTGTTCAAGGGGTAATATTTCACATATCAAAAATATAACTGCCGTGTGTGCACGCCTTTGCCATTTGCACATGGCACGCAATTAATAATGAGTACCTAGGTATATTATATTAATTTTTTAGTTAAAATATTATAGTACCTTCGTGTAATGTATCTGATTCTTCAATAACTGGGATATCATTAATATTGGAAGTTTCGTGTGGTGTTTGTAAGCTTTCAGACTCATATAGAATATTCTATTGAGTTGACAGCACTAATCTCGGCTAGTTCATTAAGAATACGCCTTCGCTTCGTAGATGAACTTCGTATTTGCGACTTACTCATTTTTTATGTATAAATTATAAAATGACAAATATAATTTAGAAAAATATGTAACAGTTAATACTTATAACTTATAAGTTACAATAATTAATACTTAATAGTCAAGATGTGGTGCGCTACAGAATTTGCTAGGTAATGTTGAGCAGTGTCGCAGTGATACCTACTGCTGTAACTTGTAGCTGCAGACGTGTACATACTCGCGTATATCGCAATGTTTTCTTAATAGCTTTGTATTGATATACGAATTATTATCCAGTATCCTCATATAGCTACATAACGTTCTAATATCATCATATTATAACTATTATTTATGTTACTCAAAAACTTAATATAGGTATATATCTATAATTATATAATTATCTATAATAAATTTATATTATGTGCCCCATTAAAAGATTCTAAATTATGTATAACGCCACTGCTGAATCGCCAATAATTTGTAATCAAAACTATCTAAAAATATTAATAATTCAACATTAGTCATTACGTACCTATACGATTCGACGGTTACAGTATTATAATATAATATTATGTATAAAAAGGTACCCTAAAATCTAAATGTTGTAATTTGCTTAAATAAAAATATTTTGCAATTTAATAATAGGTTTATGCATACTTATAATTTATTAAATTTAGGAAAGTGGGTGAGAAAGAAAATGATACATAACTACATAAAGCAGGTAATGTATTTTAAAGGTATATTTTAAATTTTTAATAGACAAAGGGTGGGGGACAGACTGGCAGAGCAGTGGCGTAGGCGCGTAGCCATCATAGGGCAAAGTTGGGCAGTGCCCTGGAGTCCCACAGTATTACGTGTATATTTTAAATTTTTACAAAGATCATATACTTATATTCTTAAGGGGGGGGGGGCTAGTTTATTTACTGCCCCGCGGCCCTTAAACATCTATGTCCGCCACTGGGACAGAGCCATCCAAGGGCCTGTTACATTTAAATAATATGAAAAGACTTTCCAAGTAAAAAACTGAAATTGCGACTATGAGCCTACTTACTATATCAACAGTTTACCTACTTTTTTTCTTAATCTTGTCTAAATAACCAAGTACTATTTATAAGCGTTTGCAGGCGCTGTTCTAGGACTACATGGGCAACAGACGCCAACAGTAGATTTATAATTAGGATTTAACTGCGAATAATATTCCTAATTTCCTCCCCCTTCCCCAATAAGGAACACCAGAAATGTTGGTATGTGCAGTGGTCCACCCTGAAGTAGAATCGCCACTGAGCGGTTGTTTTCACATCTAGCAAATTTCTAGATTTTACATAGTACATTTAGTACATACCTAGTAGATACCATTGATTTTATAAATTATAATACACTATTATTATGATCGGACATAATATCTTATACCTAAATAGTATAATATTATATTATTATATAGGTACAGACGTACAGTTTACTACGGTTTATATAGGTAATATCATTGATTATAAATACTATAGATTGCTCACTGGCCGGTATTTATAATCAATGGTAATATTATATATAGGTACCT
>NW_021770540.1:408279-413366 GCF_005508785.2 Acyrthosiphon pisum
ACCCGGCGGCCGCCGGCCGATACCCGCATGGCCGCATAACATTTTTCCCGAAGACGGACGGTTATGACACGTCCGTGCTTATTGACTATTGTTATTTGTTAGATAGCGATAACTTAATATTACGTAATACGTATTATTATTTGATGAGAATTATTATTCTTGTATTTTACATAACCTAACTCTTTGTCCGTTGTCCTATCTTTTACGGCCTTACTTTTACTTTAAAGTGTTTACTGTTTAGTGTTTAAAGTTTACGTCGCGCTTCGTTTTCAATTGTTTGTACCTACTACCCACTGTTACACGGTATACCTACAACAAACCCGAAGATACTTATATAAAATGGCGTGGTGTGTAGTGAATTTCACGTTGCACAATACTGTGGAAGTTGTTCCTGGGCCATGGTATCGAAAGGAAGGAAATTGCGCGTGGCCGAAAACATCAAATATTAAAGATATAAAAAAAGCTGTTGTTCTTAAGACACGACCAAATAAGCACGATTTCTCTTTTTATGAAGCACGATGTTTGGCTAGTAATATCGGTATGTATTATGGAAAACTATTTATCTATATTTTGTATAATAGGTACCTACCTAGGTATTTTAAATATATCGGTAGGCAGGTACCTATATCTTATAATATTATCCCTAATATTTCAACTGACCCAAACTCTTTATTTTATTACCTAATGAAAAGGTTAGGTTGATGTGGTGAGCTTTTGCCCTTTATATCAATAACAATCCAGATAATTTACAAGTTGACATACTTTTTTATAATGGAATAGGTAGTACATATTTATATCTTTTATATACCTAGGTATGATTATTTAACTAATAATAATATGTAATACATGGGTGTATGAACCATTGCAGTTAGCCCCAAAGTTTCTATTATGGGTGTGTTAGAAATAAATTAGTCATTGTGGGATTGGAGTCTCGTACTTCCAGTATTATGACGGTTATGTTGTAGTAGTAATTAACTTTTCTGCATACTAATATGTAGTGGTGAAACTAGTTTTTACCTTTAGGAGAATAAAATAGCTTATTTTCATTCGGTAATTAAATTGTATATGTTTTTATTATTATTGGGTATATTTAAATTAAATAAATTGTACACTTTACCTGTTGTATATGTGATCTAAGCACAGTACAGTCAAAATAAAATATAGGTATATATTAATAAATTGTAATAAATTATATAGCATATCTGGTACTTATCTTGGTATATATTGGGGAGCTCTTATTCATCACCAAAGGGATAAGCTCAACTGCTCAAGCCATATTATATATTATATACTTAAGGAATTTACTTGTGTGTATTATGTATTTATATAATATGATTTTAAATGATTCTAGACAATTTTCAAATGGCCCAAAAAAGTGTAACAAGGCAAGAAGGTCAGATCACCTTTCTTCAACGGAAGATGAAAATTTAAAAAATAAAAAAAATTTTAAATACACTATAAAACTCATTCAAGCTCCTCATCTGGTATGTTTTAATGATATTATATTTAGATTAGGTACTTTTGAAAACAGTATAATTGTTTAGGTATAAACATTAAGTATAACAATTGAATTAGTTTACATACCTACTGATACCTATACAATATAATGTTTTACTTAGGTATGTACCTATTATATTTATTGATATTTATTTTTGTTTCCATCATAATTTTATCAAATACTTATTTTGTTTTTAGACAGTGAAAAAACTGTGAACTCGGTCTTCTGGGTATGTTGCGAATGGGTAGTAATGATGCCATGCTATTCTGTTCTTGTCTCCAATTATTTATTATATAAGTATTTACAAACAACAACAATATATTGTGATATTTGTAAATCGTTTTTTTCTTAGCATCGAACATTACATGAATGTCGACGACCCGTACACTGAGTTGCCATCGCTCGATGAGTTTTGGCAGGAAATTCGAAGCCTGGACACGGTTCAGCTTCAATTCCCTATGGCGGAACTCACCATAGGGGATTACAAGCAAATCGTGGAAAGTTTGCTGTCAAAACCAAGGGCTATGGAGTTGGCACGAGAGGCGTTCAGAGAGGGCCACAGCGAGGAGTCAATATCAACGGTGACGGTTTGGCATATGGCATCCTCGCTGTGGAAAAAGCGATGGATGAAGTCTTCAGAGGCGTCCCGCATAGTACGAATGGTGAAAGCAGAGCTCGCTAGACTGAACCGTGGGTGTAGCTCGAGATCACAATAGCCGGACGCCGGTACAGTGGAGTCAACCACTTTAAAAAAACATCACCTTTTAATCGTAAAACATATATAAATGTTTTTTTAATTAACTGTATAGTATACATATATATACATGACAATACAAATATAACATGCATATTTATATTCATATGTGAAAATAATATTAAATCTTTCTTATCATACATTTGAGATCTTTTTTTATTTTGCCCCTCCATAAAATTTTACCCATGGGCGCCCATGTATATATATATAGTATAAATATTTCTCTATGTTATCGGTGAGACGAATGTGTGAATGCAAATAAATGTATCTAAATTTTAAAGTGTATATTTTGAAAATAAAATTCTTTACAAGTCGGTGTGAGTGTGTGTGATGTATATATCTTTATGTAATACCTATGTAGGCATATGATGGGTATGCGTACTGCGTTTAGTATATATGTACCTATGTATGTGTGTGTGTAGTAAATATATATGTATATATAAGTTTAGAATGAAAAACTGATGTGTACTTTATGGTATTGTGTGTTTGAATGTATATTACGGTTTGTAAATGTATGATATTCATAAATATAAATATATGTATCGTATTCTAATGAAGTGTTTTATTGATATATAAATATATATGTAAATTGTATAATATTTTTAGGACTGAGGAATGTGTATGTACTTATATTCGTATATGTATATCTGAAATATATTATAATATATTTGAATGTGTGTGTGATATATTCCGATGTATAACATATGCTTTAGCGAGATGTTTATTTGTATGTGATTATATAATATGGAAAACTGTATAATATTTTTAGATATGTGATATGTTGTACCTTATAATATATAAGTATGTATGTCCTTGATGGGTAGGTATAGAGTCGAGATGAAGGAATACATATAAATAATATGTATAAATATATACATTTAAAGATTATATTAACGTTAATGTGATTACTGATAACTGATAACGTAGATATGATAACGTGCGGCGGCAATGTTGGCTAGTGGCGTCAATAGGATGGTAGAGCGGGGTGGCGGGGTATATCGTGTACGTATGTGGTATATTATATTATTACATTTTTCAATATTTATTGAATAACACGTTTTATAAGTTGTTCGTTGATTGCGTTGATTGATTGTACGTTGCGCAAAGTGGTCCTTGGTACTTTCTTTAAAATTGCCGCCGTGTTAACCGGGACACCTTTGGATAAAACAAGTGCCTGACAAAAAATATAAATATATTTATAGACTATGGCTGCGACACTAGCGCTGCGGAATTTTTGGAGACATATTATTTTTTTTTTATTATTGGGCACCGTTCAAGGCGGAGTTAAATCGCCGTCGCGACTGGGTAAGGAAAAATAAATCTTATTATCTAATCTTATAGTCTGAAATCTAAATTAAAAAAAAAAAAAAAAAAACTAAATCTAATAAAAGCAGTAAAAAATTGCAATCACGCTGAGTGAAGACTTCCGACCGAAACAAGCCAACTTTTGTCGTATAGATTTCATCCACGTGATCAAAGATACCTCATTATTCACTTTCGGTAATTACTAAAGTTTTTTATTTTTAATTTACTAACTTACTACGACGTCGGAAAGAAATATGAAAATAAAAAAGTTGACAGTATAATGAGATATCCGCTACCTGCGAACAACGTACTCGTAAGAGTCCTTCAGTCGGCACGTAATAATAATCACGCAAGAAAATGGTGTGAAAATACACAGTCGGTAACATAAATTTATATTTTTCAAATGATAGGGACAGTGTACTCGAAGATACCGCGACACTAGCGTTGCGACGACGGCGGTTAAGGTAGCAACATTTTCGAATATTGAGAGGAAGAAATTTCCTGAACTCCCACCATTTGGAAAATATAATTTAAAAACAAACAATTTAACACCGGATACACGCGTCCGTGACCGTTTGGCACCACATAACAGATAGGGACAGTGACGGGAGTACCACTACGCACTGACATAGACTGGAGATTCTCTTCGGTACTCCGGTCGACCGCGTCGCTCGTCCAACCGACCGAGGTACCCAGCGAAGGTCCCTTCAAACTTCGCCGTCACCGTGGACACGGATAGGGACGGTGACGGGAGTACCACCCGGTCTTGCTGAGAGAATTCCTAGGTTGACAGCCGGTATTCGTCCTATCCGAGCGCCGACTTTGGGCTTGACTGTCTATCGTCCAGCACCGTCGTCAGATTCCGTCGGCAAAACTCCGAAAAGTCCAACATCGGAAAATCCGATTTTTCGATATTGCACGCGAAAACATGGTCATCGAAAGGCGTGGAACGCGTGAAGGTCAAGCCCGAAGACACATAGGAGCACAAAGGGGGGTGTTCGGGGGGCTTAGCACCCCCTGGTTTAAAATTAGCAACCCCAGTTTCCTGTAAAATGTATTTCAGTAATCCACCAATAATTTGTAAATTATTATGGATTATTGAGTTGGACATTTTTTTTTTCCATTATAATTATAAATATCTATTAAATACTCGATACTCGATGGGTATGCCGGTGTAAGAGGCGAATCATACCCCCGGATATTCGTACCCCCCGGGGGTATGATTTTCCTAGGTTAATAGTACCCCCGGTACAAATTTCCTAGGATATTTATACCCCCCAAAATTATATACCGGGGGTACAAATATCCTAGGATAATAATACCTCCATGGGGGTATGAAAAACCTAGAATATTTATACCCCCGGTATGATAATCCTAGGATATTTATACCTCCCGAAATTTCATACCGGGGGGGTATGAATATCCTAGGAATTATATACCTCCCAAAGTTTCATACCGGGGGGTACGAATATCCTAGGCATTCTATACCTCCCAAAATCTCATACCGGGGGTATGAATATCCTAGGATAT
>NW_021770540.1:413466-413872 GCF_005508785.2 Acyrthosiphon pisum
CTGGCCCAATGCCCCTTTTTAACAATAAAAGTTCAGAAAAAACCCAATGTTCATAAAAGTTCAAATGCAATAATAATTAAAATATTTTTTGCAAAATCCCCCCAAAATATTTTTTTAAAAATCTAATTGCAATAATAATTAAAATATTTTTCTAAAAATCCAATTGCACTAATAATTGAAATATTTTTTCACAAATCTAATTGCAAAAATCCCCCAAAATATTTTTCCACAAAACTTATGAAATTAATTAATTAAAATATTTTTCAAAAAATACTTATGTTATAAAGACACATTCCTAGTACATGAAATCAAGTCTAAAATACAAATGCTAACAGGGAGGGCGTTTCACCCTCTCTACTCCAAACGAAAAATACAGCATTTCAATGGAAATATTCCATTGAAAACA
>NW_021770540.1:414796-416203 GCF_005508785.2 Acyrthosiphon pisum
TAACGAGGTCAAATTATACGAACTCATTTATTAATAAAAAAAATGCAAAAACTTGCAAAATATCTGTGTTGTACAGATATCCAGAATGGTGGCCACTTCTCACTTTATTTTATTTTATTTAATTTTTTTTTTTTTTTAACTGGTTGTCTGTACAACAGAGATATTTTAATTTTTTTACCTAAGCATTGTGGCGCGGTGGGTTAGACATGTATTTATTTATAGAATTTGAAAATCAGAGGTGAACATTATAAACGTCAGCCTTTGAACAAGACTGAGGTAGATACAAATCAAGGTGACAACGTAGGCCGCACCACGTGACTTTTTACATTCGCATGTAAATCGCCAATCGTCCGAAGCGCTACAATTGCCGGCTTTATAATGGTCCCCACCCAATTTCAAATCCTACTACGAGAGCTAACACAGTAGAACCAAATCACATAACAATTAATGCAGCGCTACAAAAATTGCCAGGCAGATTTGAACCCAATGTGGTCGCTCTCAAAGCACACGCCTTAACCCACCGCGCCACAATGCTTAGATACGTAATCTAAACTATTTGACACTATTTAAATAATGTTAAAGAATAATCAGTCTAGTTACATATTATTATTATTCGAATTATGTAATTAGTTGTTTGTTCTTTATTATTTTACATTTAAATATATTTATTCATCATAATAACATCGAACGTCTAACGTCTAACAACTAACGTAGTAACGTAAACATCGAACGTCTAACGTAAACATCAAACGTCTAACGTAAACATCAAACGTCTAACGTTACGTTGTTATGTTGTTACGTTGTTACGTTGTTACGTTATTTTGAAATTAATATAATTTTAAATACGCGTTTAAAAAAAAAAATTTTATTTTTTATAATAAATAAAAGAAATGGAAAATTTAAAAACACTTTTAAATAAATGCAATGAAAAATATGAGTTTGTAAAATTAGATTCATTAGAACAAGGAAAAAATTATGAAATAACATTTTTCGAATATATTATTACAAAGAATGGTAACACAATAACTGCGGTATTAGAAAATAAAATTAGAATATTTTTACCAAATAGATTTAATAATGAAATTACAGATGAAAATATATTGTTATATAATAATCATTCCAAAACTAAATTAAATCTTATTTATAAAGGAATGAAAAAAATAAATAATGGAAAATCAATGCATTTGATTGATTTTGAATAGTTGTTTAAAAATTATTAAAATTGCTTTTATAAATGGTATTTATAAAAGTTAAAAATGGTCATATTCATTTAACAGAAAAATATTACAATAATAATAATTATAAAATAGGTTTGGATTCTATATTTTTAAAAAGATTAAATTTAGTAAATATTGAAACAGATTGTAAAGTACAAATTCTTGACAAATGTATAGAAATAAAAAAAGG
>NW_021770540.1:416947-421899 GCF_005508785.2 Acyrthosiphon pisum
TCTGGTTTCTGGTAGCTTCGTGATCGGAGAGCACACTGAACGATATCCAACCCTATGGTCGCTATCGGTTATTTGTGTATTCACTCTCCAATTTCCTGACGTTATTCTCGAGGTCCTTTGTTGATAGTGTTATGTCTATATTTGATGATCCCCATGTCTGTCCTGCTATAGGTGTTTGGTTGGTTGGGCTGGTTGTGTACTTTGAGAAATAAATCCTTGATCATTTCCTCAACTTTCCTGCCTTTTGCTCGTCCGGTGTGATTTTGTCCTTTGCTATGCCACAAATCTGAGTGTGCGTTTGAGTCGACTCCTATTATAGTTCCAGAGTTCGTTGTTGACAGTATGTTTGTCAGTTTAATGATAAATCCTGAAATGGCTATGTTGAATTTGAAGTATGCCGAAATAAATGTCTTAAATTTTTTATTTTTCTGTTTTACTGTGGCGACGACGATGTTTTTTTCTGATAGTTTATCGTTTCGAAGTAGTTCCAGGTCGGGATTAAATACAATGATAGCTGCGCCTCCTTCGGAGTCCGCCCCCATTATTGTTCTAATCGGGACATGGTCCAGGCCAGGAATGCGCCCACCTCTAGATGGTGGTTCCTGAACCAGTGCTATGTCTACTTTCTTTTCGATGCAATAATCTCTTAGTTGCTCTGCGACTATGAACTGTCCGTTCATATTCAGTTGTACGATCTTTAAGGGTTGTTTTTGCATTATGCTTGGCATGTGGGATCAGTGTAATCTGTTCTCCTTACGACATTGTCAATTGCTTTTCTCCTTTCTCTGCAGAGTTTGGAGTGAGCGACATGATTCCCTTTACAGTTTGCACAGACCGGAGGATCCCCTTTTTTGTTACACGCTGTGTCCTTGTGTCCTTTGGCTCCGCAATGTGTACAAGTC
This sequence comes from Acyrthosiphon pisum, assembly GCF_005508785.2. NCBI lineage: Eukaryota > Metazoa > Arthropoda > Insecta > Hemiptera > Aphididae > Acyrthosiphon > Acyrthosiphon pisum. The sequence goes on from NW_021770540.1 coordinate 417,850, forward strand.
ATCGTTATTTCCTTACAGAATTTTTCCGAGTGACCGTACTTTAAGCAAGTGAAGCATTGTTGAAAGTCGAAATATTCCGAGACCCTGCAATATGACATACCTACATACACTCTTCCTGCGGTTAGCAGTTTAGCATGTATGTCCGGCCTGACCTCGCATACCCACCACACTGTTTCCTTTTCTCTTGGACCTCGTTTAAAAAGAGGTCTTATGATGTTTAAGGCCGATGTGCCTAACATGTTTCCTAGATCCGTGTTTTGTGATAAAATGTTGGTGGCTATCTCTTCAGGGGTGAGTGTTATATCCACATCGTAGATCATGAGCATTGGACGCTTGCTCGGTTGAAGTTGAACATCAGCTCTTTCCTCCGTGATGGACTTGAGTGCCGAGTATGTGTCTTCATCCGCTGCTACTATTCTTATGAATTTATTCTCTCCTTTCTGAATAACCGTCTGCCACGCGAATTTTGGAGCTAAATTTTTCTTAACTATGTCCGACCATATTGATTTCCTGACTCCTTCTACGCCCCCATCACCTGCAACTTCTATGTTGAAGACTTTGTCTGGTAGTTTATCTTTTAGCCCCTGGATTTTTTGTTTCCTTGCATCGCTTTGTTTTTTCCGGTTTGTCGAAGCATCTGTTTCGCCACCACTTGTTGCTTCTGATGTCGCATATTTTGTTTTCTTTTTGTTACGGCGTTTGGTTCTTGTAACTTCCTTAAATTCCCCTTCTGTGGTTGCTTCATCCGTTGTATTCCCTATATTCGCTCTCGATGTTGACGGTTCCGCATTCCCTGCTATGCGTACCGTCTTTTGTTTATTGGCATTTCGGCGCCGGGTTCTTCGGGATACAGGTGAGTTGTTCATTTCCAAGTCCAGGTTGGCGAGATCCGGAACCATCGGGGATTCCATTTCGCCTAATCTCGAATGTATGCTTCTTTTGTTTTTATTTATGACCATTGCCCTTGCTTCGTCTGATGCCCTCGCTTCCAAGAGTCTGCCCAGCAACAGGGCATTCTCCATAACTAATTCATCAACAAGCTCCTGGTATTCACTTTTTACGTTCTGAAGTTCTCTTACTACTGCAACTGCTATCCTCTTCTTTCCGGCCTCCATCATTATTATATCATTGAATCTTGTGCCCAGTCTACGGACTTGCTTGCCGAATTCTAAAGCCACCTCTTGGCGCATGCCTGGGTTGACGTTCCTGGCTGCGTTCATTTGCAACACATCCGTGTCTTTTTTCCTCTTCTTTACTCTGATTCCTCCCGTTTCTTCATCTGTGTCGAATTCACAGTCTCTCAGTACTTCGGGTTCCCTGTTTTTCCTCACTACCGCCCCTCCTGGTGTCAGGACGTGTTCGATTATATTTGTTTCTACTCGCTCTGTGTTTATCTGGCCTACATGTTCGTTATCTAGAAGCATAGCTGATGAGGATCGTGAGCTGGGCGAGTCCACACTTGAACCCACACCTCCCCTTATTCTTAAGGGTGGTCGTGTGTGTTCCTCCTCTGTTTCTGATTTTGCCATAGATGCTTTAACTTCGTGTTCCTTCCAGGTACCTGGTAGATCTTTCGAAAGAGGCTGCCTTGGTCTTACCGACGGTTTTCCAGTGGTGGAAGGAGCGATTACATTTCCTACGTCTGCGTCTGATGACGATGACGAACCCGAGGATTGTTTTCTGACCTCATCTTTGATCCATTTCCTTAGTTGTGCTGTTTGTACATAGACATAGTCATCTTCTGGTAGCGTGGGGTACACCATGTGCTTACGCCTAGTGTCCTCAGGATCCGAAGTAGTGTAGAGTCCATGTATAAGCCTTTTAAGTTGTAATTCTTCATAAATACTTTCTGGTATTCTATAGCATTCCCTGCTGTACGGAGGTGGCGGGTAAGCCTCATACTCGTTTCTAGCTTGTTCTTTAGCTAGGGCGTATAGCTTTTCTTTTTCCTTTTTTATTGCTATTTCTTTGTTTATTTTTTCCCTCCTCTTCTGCGCCTTTTCCCTAAGGGATACCAATGCCGGGTTCTCGCCGGCCTTGTCTTTCTTGAGAGAGTTTCCAAATGAGAAAAATTCATCGTCATCATTGGTTTTTGAGAGATCCGGTGTACTGCCCTTGCGGTTTTTATACACATTGCCCCTCTCTTCCCAATCGCGTAGGTGATTTTTACGATTTTCTTTTGATCTGTTGTATTCGTCTCTGACTATATTTGCCAGTTCATTTGTCATATGGCCCCAGTTAAATGGTTCATTTCTTCTGCCTGGATTTGCCCTGAGGATTCTGTTGTTTTCCTCCGCTATCTCCTCTAGTACTTCCAGCCTTCTTCTTTCTGCTCCTACACTATCTGTGCTTGATACTGATAGCCCGGTGCGTTGTGACAGTTCTGAACTTAATGAGCTTGAGCTAGCTCTTGCAGATGTCATCGTCGATGTTGCATATCCTGATGAGAAAGACCGTCTTGGATTCAAAGCTCGCATAGGTATCTCTTCTCCACCCTCTCGGGGGTTGTCTCCACCTCCAGGATTGTTCATGATAGAGTTATTATGCGATATTATTCTTCAATGGTGTCGTTTTGATCGATTTCCGAAAGAATTTTTTAGAACGGACCCTTATTTCAAAAGATCCCTTTAAGGAATTTATTCTGATTTCCTCAAAATTGTCCAGAAATCAATTCTGTAACCGACTTGTATATCCCTGACGTTTTCAAGGCCAATCCGGGCCAGTAAAATTTTTGGGATCCCTTAATCAAAAATCCCTTAGGGGGACATTACGATGTAGGTGTAACCAAAATCAACTGGCTTTGTCCGGAAGGAAAATCTTGAAAACTGACTGAGATATGACGATTCAAAATTTGCGGGGTGGAAATTTTGAGGGGGGGAAATTTTTGATATTGTCTAGTACTCGATGTACCTAACTTGTGTGTCCAAGTCTGGTTCTTCTACGACCAATATTGGCTGCGCTACGGTCGTCTGAAAATTTGACTTTGCGGCCTTTGAAAGGCGCACTTAGTACAAAGACGAAAAGCTTGTCAGTATATCGGGCCAGCGATTTGCCTTGGAGTTATGACCTTTTGAAATTTCGAATTTTACAATTACACGGACGTGAAACCTGGTTTCCGGGGACTTGCCCGGTAATCGTTCTGAATCGCCGTGCACTCGAATGCGAAAAGTCCCGGGCGGCGCTCCGACGATGCAATCGACGGATGGTACCCTGGTACTTTGGACTTATATAATTTGTTGAAAAAAGGATTTAAGTCCGCATAGGCTTTACCTAGATACGTGAAATTGGACTTAAAATACTCTGTAAATTTTTGTCGAATCCTGGATATGCCACAAGCCTATTTCGTACCCGTAAAGGAGTTAAGTCCCGAGTATCCACGAATACCCGGTATTTCACACCAAAATGAGATTTCGATAAATGCTATTTAGATTGCACGGCAGCGAAACCAGTTTCCCGGGGGCTTGCCCGGTACGCGCTCGGAATCACCGTGTAATCGTAGTCGGCTGCAGCTCGATTCTGCAAGTCGATAAGTTGTTAACGAATTTATTAGATAGTGATCACTATCAACATATTCTAAAATGTATCGAATTTAGTTATCGACTAAGTGATTCTGTAAACGCCTCTATCGATAGTTTGCGCTTACAAATTTCGTTACCAACAAGTCGATAGGAAATCATCACCTAATGATCATTTTCTGGGAGTTTATAAATTGTATCCAATCACAGTGCGAGAAGTATTCTTATCATGATTCTTTATCACAGGAAATTACATTTAATTTTAGTTCGTATTTTCGTTTAAACTTTAAATTAATACGAAAAACGAATTTGTTACTTCACACTCGTAATTTGTTCCGTGTACTTTTTATTTAAAAAAAAAACTGAATATATGTGATTGTTATACTTGTCTACCTGTTATACCTGTTAATTGTTATACCTGTCTACCTGTCTATACCTGTTATACTTGATTCTAAATATGAAGAGGATAGCTACTCAATCGTAAGTACTTATATTATTAAAAGTTTACTACTACCTATTTGCGATTTTATAACAT
>NW_021770540.1:422260-423382 GCF_005508785.2 Acyrthosiphon pisum
ATCTCGTTAATCCATTCATGCGCGTCACTAATTAGATGACGAGGCATTTGGCTACCTTAAAATGCCTCGTAATCTAATTAGTGACGCGCATGAATGGATTAACGAGATTCTCACTGTGGACTGTATGATATAGGGACACGAAGCTTCCGGGTTTTAGTGCCTCGCGGCTACAACCGCGGACCTTTTGTTAGCACTAGGTGCTAGTCAAGAGCCGCTGAGGTTCACGACCGACGTGCGACGGTTTTACCCGCCGTCCGCAAGCCGCGCGTCGTCTAAGGACCACGAGCACCGAGAACGCACGGAAGGCGTCTCCGGCGTTCTCGTACCATGCGGCTCGGGCATACAGGTGCCTTTCGCCATCCTGGTGAGACCGCAATCTATCCTCGTTGCCTCGCGCGTGTCTCGCCGCTTCTGCCAATCACGCCCTGCGCACTCATTCGAGACACCCCGAGTGCACTGCCATCCGTCTTTGACGGTGGCGCGTCCTGACCCATAAGATCTTGCGACCTTTACTGTTTTCTTAATGCTTTGAGTTGTCTTTTATCGATCGCTCCTATTGGTCAGGGCTTCCCTGTCGAATGTTCTCAGAGCTTCGAACGTCCTTTTGCTTCTAAGGAAGGCTCCATACCGGGGAGGCCAGACCTCGTCTTCCTCGCTGAGTATCCTTTTTAATTTTCGCCGAGCTTCCTTTATTCTCGGGCAGAATCTTAAAACATGCCTTACGGTTTCGGGCATGCGGCCACATACGCATATCGGGTCCTCGACCAGCTTGAAGCTATGCAGCTTCGCCCTGAAGTCGCCGTGGCCGGTAAGGAATTGCGTGACATAATAGTCTAGTTTTAAGGGTAGCTGACATCGAAGTCTCACAGACGGTATCATTTTCTGAGACCAGCTTCCTTTTTCCGACGTCTCGTATCGGGTCTGCCATTCACCCATCAGATCTTCGGTACGGAATTCAAGTTCTTCCGGTGTGATAGACCGGCAAGCTACTTCCCGCTTTAACGCTTGGAATTGTACCTCAAGATCCAGAGGAAAGGTTCCGGCTATGACTGGGAGACAGTTGGACGAGCTGTCTTATACGCACCAGTGATTGCTCTAAGCGGGGCCCTTTGCGCGCTAACC
>NW_021770540.1:423432-424569 GCF_005508785.2 Acyrthosiphon pisum
GGACCCTTGTGGGCATCCCTTACTTAGAACACAGCTCGCTGTTGATTTCTCCATGGTGATGTGTGCTCTTCGGTTTTCGAGATAGCTTTTTATGATCTGCGTGGAGTGTACCCCTGCTCCTAGACTGAGCAGGTCCTCAAATAGTATATCCCATTTCAGGTTATCGAAGGCCCCTGAAATGTCTAGGAAGACCCCTACAACTAGCTTTTCAGATCTGTTGTCTACCCATTGTAAGAGGGAGTTAATCGCACTTAGGGTGGACCTGTTTGCTGTGAAGCCGTGTTGGTCCTCCGATAAGTTGTTTTTTATCTCCTGTCCTAGTCTTTTTATGATCAATGTCTCCAGTACTTTGCCTAATGTTGGCAGGAGGCTAACTGGCCTGTAAGATTTTGGTTCCGTAGGGTCCTTGTCCTTTCCTTTTAGTAGAACGACCACCTCAGCGTCTTTCCAACACCTGGGGAAAACCGAGTTCGCCAGGCATCATTGGTTTTTGAGAGATCCGGTGTACTACCCTTGCGGTTTTTATACACATTGCCCTTCTCTTCCCAATCGCGTAGATGATTTTTACGATTTTCTTTTGATCTGTTGTATTCGTCTCTGACTATATTTGCCAGTTCATTTGTCATAAAGCCCCAGTTAAATGGTTCATTTCTTCTGCCTGGATTTGCCCTGAGGATTCTGTTGTTTTCCTCCGCTATCTCCTCTAGTACTTCCAGCCTTCTTCTTTCTGCTCCTACACTATCTGTGCTTGAAACTGATAGCCCGGTGCGTTGTGACAGTTCTGAACTTAATGAGCTTGAGCTAGCTCTTGCAGATGTCATCGACGATGTTGCATATCCTGATGAGAAAGACCGTCTTGGATTCAAAGCTCGCATAGGTATCTCTTCTCCACCCTCTCGGGGGTTGTCTCCACCTCCAGGGTGGTTCATGATAGAGTTATTATGCGATATTATTCTTCAATGGTGTCGTTTTGATCGAATTCCGAAAGAATTTTTTAGAACGGACCCTTATTTCAAAAGATCCCTTTAAGGGATTTATTCTGATTTCCTCAAAATTGTCCAGAAATTAATTCTGTAACCGACTTGTATATCCCTGGCGGTTTTAAGGCCAATCCGGGCCAGTAAAATTTTTGGGATC
>NW_021770540.1:424669-425273 GCF_005508785.2 Acyrthosiphon pisum
ACAATAAGTCCTAAACATCCTGCCCAATTCTCTCATGACTCTCTCCGCAGGGTTGGATTGGGGATGATAAACACTGGTATGGGTGACTCGAATTTCATATTTCTTTAATTTAGTTTGCCAATATTTACTAATAAATTGTCTACCATGATCAGACACAATATTACTGGGGATACCGTAACCCGAGTAGCATATTCTGGGTTAAACGTCGGTTTTTAAAAACTGAGTTCTAATATCAGTGCTAACACTGTTGATCAACATTTATGGGAAACCCAGATGAGCCAGATATGGTTCACAGAACATTTTTATGCACGGATACTGATCAAATTATTTGTCATAGATTTAGTGTCGGTTTAATAGACACTGAACCATGCACATATTGTTCTGCTAAACTTAACATTAACTGAACCGTTTACAGTGTTCACACAAAGTTTTTCTACACCGTGTTTAAAAACGTTATATGAACTATACACCTTATATCTTTATCAGTTATTATTATATTATACAATAACAACTGATATATATATCTATATATATAACAATAATATAAATGACGGTAGATATTTATAAATACGAAGCGGCTTTTAATATAATTATTAATTATATA
>NW_021770540.1:425323-426785 GCF_005508785.2 Acyrthosiphon pisum
ACTTCGATTTTAGAAATATTTACTTAATACTTTTTGCACAAATTGATTTCCTTTCATTAATAATACATATAAACATTTTGGTGAGAAGCGAGTATGTTCTATGAAACAATTATCGTCGATTTCAAATCTATGCAGAATTATTCCACACCAGTGACATTGAACTGCATCGTCGAGATTGATATAATAAAATCCACATTCGGCTAATTTGTACTTATTTTGACCGGTGTTCGATGGAAACGACTTAAAAGTTCGTAACCTAGATACAAATGTAGAGAATTCTGGATACGCTGGTGTTGAATTGAATCGTATTTGGTCGACCAATGACTGGACATCGTTTGTGCATTTTTGGAAATTCATTTTTAAAAAATTAAAGAATAACTTGGAAAAAAACAATTTAATGAGATGATGAGAGAATTGATGAACGAAACACGACTTGACCGGACAGCTAATTGATAATGACTGTGTATAATAAAAAAAATAATCAACTTTGGAAATTAAAAAAAAATAATTGTAAATTTGTTTATCAAATTTAGATAAAAAAACAGTGTAACCAACATGAGTAGAAATGAAATACTGTAAATATTTTTACGAGGTAGAATTTTGTAGACAATCAGTGTGAAATGTGTAGTAGGATGGCGCGGCGGTGTGCGTCGAAGGGCAGGTCGCGAGACCGCCTAGAACCGCCGTCGGTGCAGATCTTGGTGGTAGTAGCAAATACTCGAGAGGGGCCCTCGGGGGCTGCCGTGGAGAAGGGTTTCTTGCGAACAGCCGTTGTCCAAGAGCCAGTCGATCCTAAGCCCGGGGAGAGATCCTCGTACCACGGGCGAAGGCGTTTTCGAATCGCCCTTGGGGCGAGAGGGAATCCGGTTCGTATTCCGGAACCCGACGCGGAACCGCTCCCTAGTGTTCGGGGCTCTTTTTTCTCGTCTGGGTAACCAGAATGAACTCGAAGAAGCCGCCGGGGGATCTGGGTAGAGTTCTCTTTTCTCTGTGAGCGTTGTACGTCCCTGGAATCCTCTAGCCGGGCAATAGGGACGCGAGCGCGAAGAGCACAGCTCGTTGCGGCGGTGTCCGTGATCCCCACGCGGACCTTGAAAATTCGAGAGAGGGCCACGCGGAGTCTTCGCGTCGGTTCGTACCGATATCCGCAGCAGGTCTCCGAGGTGAGCAGCCTCTAGTCGCATAGAATAATGTAGGTAAGGGAAGTCGGCAAAACCGATCCGTAACTTCGGGATAAGGATTGGCTCTGAGGAGCGTGGCTGCCGGGTTCGGGTCGTCGTAGAAGCGTAGGCGTTTTTGGCGACACCCCGGCCGTCGCCCGTGCGCCCGGTCTTCGGAACGGGAGCCTCGAGGCGGCCGCGGGCCCGTCGCCGTCCGCCGACCGTGGAACCACCGAGCTTCGGTCGCTGGCCGCGTCGCGGCCGGCCGACCGCCTTGGTGTCGGTTCGCCGTCACCGGGCGG
>NW_021770540.1:426835-453791 GCF_005508785.2 Acyrthosiphon pisum
TACTCGTATGATCAAGAACGAAAGTTAGAGGTTCGAAGGCGATCAGATACCGCCCTAGTTCTAACTGTAAACGATGCCAGCTAGCGATCCGCCGGCGTTTCATTAACGACCCGGCGGGCAGCTTCCGGGAAACCGAAGCTTTTCGGTTCCGGGGGAAGTATGATTGCAAAGTTGAAACTTAAAGGAATTGACGGAAGGGCACCACCAGGAGTGAAGGAATCAGCGTGTTTAACAATCCTGGGCCGACAGGCTTCCGGGTAACCCGCTGAACCTCCTTCGTGCTTAGGGACCGTGGCTTGCAATTTTTCCACGTGAACGAGGAATTCCCAGTAAGCGCGAGTCATCAGCTCGCGTTGATTACGTCCCTGCCCTTTGTACACACCGCCCGTCGCTACTACCGATTGAACGGTCGCATTGAGGTCTTCGGAGTGGACGCGCGTTATTCGGCCCCCTCGGGGGCTAGGTCGTCGCACGATCGCGAAGATGACCGAAATCGGCCGTTTAGAGGAAGTAAAATTCATAACAAGGTTTCCGCTCCGGTGGTGCGAGATTGGCGGTTCAACCGGGGAGAGCCGCTCGCGCGGCCGCCTCCGGTCGTCCGCCCAAGTTGTGACGGCAAACAGTCACGGGTTCTCGCGTCGTCAAACGGCACGTCCCCGTCCGCCCGCCGCGCGAGAGCGCGGCCGGGCCGGCTGAGAGTCCACGAGACCTCTCCGGCTTCCGAGAAGCGGACGCGGGCGGTCACCGTACGGGCGGAGCGCGGACCGCAGGCTGCCGTGTAATTTAAGAAACAAACAACCGATACGTTCAGACCTCAGATCAGGCGGGACTACCCGCCGTATTTAATCATATTAATAAGCGGAGGAAAAGAAAACAACCGTGATTCCCTTAGTAGCGGCGAGCGAACCGGGAAAAGCCCATCGCCGAATCTCGCCGCGCACTTTTGTGTCGCGGCACGTATGAGATTTGTGGCGTACGGGCCGGCCTCGTTGCCGGGGCGCACGTGACGGTCCAAGTCTCGCTTGAACGGGGCCATGGCCCGCAGATGGTGCCAGGCCAGTAGAGGCCGTCACAGCGTTCCGGGATCGGACCTCGCCTTCGAGTCGGGTTGCTTGAGAGTGCAGCCCGAAGCGGGTGGTAAACTCCATCTAAGGCTAAATACGGCCACGAGACCGATAGTTTACAAGTACCGTGAGGGAAAGTTGAAAAGAACTTTGAAGAGAGAGTTCATAAGAACGTGAAACCGCTCGGTTGTAAACGGACAGAGCTCGCGAATCCCCGCCGGGCGAATTCACGGTCGGTCTAACCGCCGGCCGGATCTTTCGCTCGGTTAGCGGACGTCGCGACCCGTTGGGCGCCGGCCGAATGGCCCGGGTGACGTTCGTCGCGTCGGTCGCGTTTCGGCGTGACCGTTCGCGCCGAGCCCCGGTGCTCATGGTCGGCTCGCCCGATGGCAAGAACCGTCAACGCGGCCCCGTCGCTGGCGGGGTCCCGTCGGTCGGCGACGTGTTTCGAGCTACTTTCCGACCCGTCTTGAAACACGGACCAAGGAGTCTAACGTGTGCGCGAGTCAACGGTGATCTTACGAAAAACCACGTTTGGCGCAATGAAAGTGAACCGTTTACGGTGCGGACGATGGCCTAGCGACCGAACCCACCGGCGTTCAAAGTCGCGCTGGTCCGCAGTCCGGGGGCGTCTCCGCCAAGTCGACTTCGGCCGGCTGGGGGCGCACCCTTAGCGCACACGTTGGTACCCGAAAGATGGTGAACTATGCCTGGCCAGGATGAAGTCAGGGGAAACCCTGATGGAGGTCCGCAGCGATTCTGACGTGAAAATCGATCGTCTGAGCTGGGTATAGGGGCGAAAGACTAATCGAACCATCTAGTAGCTGGTTCCATCCGAAGTTTCCCTCAGGATAGCTGGCGCCGATGTGTCCCGCCCGTTCGCGGGCGTACGGACGCCGGTGGGACTCCGCGCTGTACGGCGCGTTAACAACACGCTCGTAACACGGAGGATGTCTCATACGCGAAAGCGAATGATTAGAGGACATTGGGGCCGAAACGACCTCAACCTATTCTCAAACTATAAATGAGTGAGATCGCCGGCTTTACCTGGTACACCGCGTGAACCGCGTGCGAAGCCGGCGACGGAACCCTAGGCGCTTAGTGGGCCATTTTTGTTAAGCAGAACTGCCGCTGCGGGATGAACCGAACGCCGAGTTAAGGCGCCGAAATCGACGCGTATTCAGAGACCATGAAAGGCGTTGGTTGCTGATGACAGCAGGACGGTGGCCATGGAATTCGGAATCTGCTAAGGAGTGTGTAACAACTCACCTGCCGAAGCAACTAGCTCTGAAAATGGATGGCGCTGGAGCGTTGTGCCTATACTCGGCCGTCGACGGCATAGTGGGGCCAGTCGTCGCTCGCGGCGGCCGGTCCCGGCAAGCCTCGACAAGTAGGATGGCGCGGCGGTGTGCGTCGAAGGGCAGGTCGCGAGACCGCCTAGAACCGCCGTCGGTGCAGATCTTGGTGGTAGTAGCAAATACTCGAGAGGGGCCCTCGGGGGCTGCCGTGGAGAAGGGTTTCTTGCGAACAGCCGTTGTCCAAGAGCCAGTCGATCCTAAGCCCGGGGAGAGATCCTCGTACCACGGGCGAAGGCGTTTTCGAATCGCCCTTGGGGCGAGAGGGAATCCGGTTCGTATTCCGGAACCCGACGCGGAACCGCTCCCTAGTGTTCGGGGCTCTTTTTTCTCGTCTGGGTAACCAGAATGAACTCGAAGAAGCCGCCGGGGGATCTGGGTAGAGTTCTCTTTTCTCTGTGAGCGTTGTACGTCCCTGGAATCCTCTAGCCGGGCAATAGGGACGCGAGCGCGAAGAGCACAGCTCGTTGCGGCGGTGTCCGTGATCCCCACGCGGACCTTGAAAATTCGAGAGAGGGCCACGCGGAGTCTTCGCGTCGGTTCGTACCGATATCCGCAGCAGGTCTCCGAGGTGAGCAGCCTCTAGTCGCATAGAATAATGTAGGTAAGGGAAGTCGGCAAAACCGATCCGTAACTTCGGGATAAGGATTGGCTCTGAGGAGCGTGGCTGCCGGGTTCGGGTCGTCGTAGAAGCGTAGGCGTTTTTGGCGACACCCCGGCCGTCGCCCGTGCGCCCGGTCTTCGGAACGGGAGCCTCGAGGCGGCCGCGGGCCCGTCGCCGTCCGCCGACCGTGGAACCACCGAGCTTCGGTCGCTGGCCGCGTCACGGCCGGCCGACCGCCTTGGTGTCGGTTCGCCGTCACCGGGCGGTCCGGCTGCCGCGCCGTCGGTCGCGTAGCCGGATCGACAGCCATGTAACGGTCAACTCAGAACTGGCACGGACCAGGGGAATCCGACTGTCTAATTAAAACAAAGCATCGCGATGGCCCGGGACGGGTGTTGACGCGATGTGATTTCTGCCCAGTGCTCTGAATGTCAACGTGAAGAAATTCAAGCAAGCGCGGATAACGGCAGGAGTAACTATGACTCTTTTACCGTGACCCTAAGTGTCCGGGCAACTACCGGCCGATCTCGATCGCGTCGATAGCCATCCGACACTACCACCGAGTTCTTGCTAAGCGCCTGGAGAAAGTGTCTCTAGTGGACTCACGGCAGCGTGCATTCCGATGCGCGGACGGCGTGGCGGAGAATCTTTTCCTCCTCGAATCCGTACTGAAGGATGTCCGCAAGGCCGTGAAGGGCCTGTGTCTTGCGTCCCTCGATTTATCGAAGGCGTTTGACTCAGTGTCCCACCAGTCCATAGCTTCCGCAATGCGGGGCGTGGGTCTTGACCCGCGCTTCGTGGAGTACATTCGCGGAACGTACCGTCGCTCGGAGACAGTCATCCAGGTAAGCGGGCAGAGCTCGAGGGGCATCAGGCCACGGTGTGGCGTTAGGCAGGGGGACCCCTTGTCCCCGCTTTTATTTAATCTGGTAGTGGACACAGGTCTACGAGCAATACCAGAAGCCGTGGGCTACACTCTAGGTCGTACTGTAGTGAACGCGATTGCCTTTGCGGACGACGTGATTTTGGTGGCGGAAAGGCCAGCAGGATTACGACGGGCGTGCGAAGCCTTCACTAGGCAGTTAGAGGTAGCCGGTCTCAGGGTGAACCCAGCGAAGTGTGCAACGCTTACCATGATTCCTTCGGGAAGAGACCGTAAGGTTAAGACCGTCGGTGAACTATACTCCCTCGGGGGTGTAACCTTGCCGACACTCGACGTTGCGTCGCTCTGGAAGTATCTTGGTGTATCGTTCGCAGGTAGTCGAATCGACGTGTTTGACAGCGCGGCGTACGTAACGGCGTTGAATCGGATCTCCTCGGAGCCGATGAATGCGCAGATGCGACTCGCCATCGCACGAGATTACCTCGTTCCGAAGTTCGTTCACGGACTGACGTTCGGGGTAACGAATGTACGTAGGTTACGGTGTCTCGCTCACGAGACGCGTCGCGCGGTCAGACGCTGGTTGGACTTACCCACTTCGTGCCCAAACTCGTACATACACTCGCCAACATCGGCGGGTGGCTTAGGTATTCCAGACTTTACTCGATTCGTGCCCAAAAATCGCGTTAAACGGCTCACAAGGCTTGAGAACTCTGAACTCCCGGCGGTCCGCGAGGCTTTTGGGCTTCACGGGAAGACCGCCCTGGTGGTCGCCCGCCGGGCATTGGAGGCTCACCGTCTCAAGCCGAGTCATATGCAGGACCTCTATGCGAGCGTTGACGGCTCGGAGTTGAAACTATGCTCCGAGGAGCCGGCGTCCGTCGCGTGGCTCCGTCGTCCGCACGGCATACCGTCGTCGGACTTCAAAGACTACGCGCGGATAAGGATAAACGCTTTGCCAACTCGCAAGCGTGTCAACCGCGGGAAAGCCGGCCTGACCAGGTGTCGGGCCTGTGGACTCATGGAGGAGACGCTTGCCCATGTCTCGCAGACTTGTCAACGCACGCATGACGGCCGCATACAGCGACATGATTGCCTTGTAAAAAGCATTACAGGTGGTCTGCGTGATAAAAAGTACGAAGTCGAGTGCGAATACCTCTATAAGCTGCATGGCGGAAATATGAAGCCAGACATCGTCGCGACGATAAGCGACGATACAAGAGGCCGTATTTCCGTTATATGCGATGTACAGATAGTTTCTGGCTCCGGACCGAAAACTTGGCACTCTAATAAGGTCGACAAGTATGCCGACCGAGCGGATCTAAAAGCCGCGATCCGCGCACGACATTTATCGACCGACGTACAAACGGTCGCCGCTACGCTCACGTGGCGTGGCGTCTGGGTCCCCGAAAGCTTTCGGGAACTCGGGGAGCTTGGGTTAATCCGTGGGCTTAAAGTCGTCCGTCATTTTTTTCTTCAGTGTCTTCAGTGTCTCTAGCAAAAACTTCTGTTGAGATAAAGCGCCTGGAGTGCAGCCGTTTAAGGGTCTGAAAACGGATCTCTAAGTCAAGAGGGAATATCCCTGCAACTGCTGCCAGGCAGTTTGTCGATGCCGTTTCGTATGCACTAGTAATGGCCAGCAGTGGGGCTCTTTGCATTGAGAGCAGTTTGTTTCGACTGTGAGGGACACGAAGATTCCCGGGTTTTGGTGCCTTGCGGCTACAACTACGGACCTCACATTAGCGCTGTGCGCTAGTCGAGAGCCGCGGAGGTTCACGTCCGACGTACGGTGGTTTTACCCACACAGTCCGCCGTCCGCAAGTCGTCAAGGGACCACGAGCACCGGGCGCACACCCGTTCCCACCGAAGTCGGGAGAGAGTGCGCCCGTACCGTCGGCTAAGGCGTGCACGTGCCCTTCGCCACCCTGGTAGGGTCGCAAGCTATCCTCATTGCTTCCCGTATTTGGTCATGGGCAACCTCCAGTACATATAGCCCCACTGGTAGGCTGGGTGGGCGCTAAGGAGATACTCACTCGGCAACTTTCCCCTAGACCAAGCTTGGTCTTTTAACCACAAGGTTAGCTCCCGCTAACTGCCACTCCGAAACCAAACCGCCGCCGACCACGCCACGACCGAGGTCGGTGCGGGCCGTCGTGTGAGGGCACGTCGCCAATTGCTCGGCGCCGCGGGGCTCCCCCACCTCCCGAAGTACCATTCTCACTCCCGTTAGGAAAGCACATCAATGGTGAGATGCTTCGGCCGAGCGTCGTCGGCTTGAGGGCCTCAGCTGTGATCCTGCCAAGATTTATGGTCGTGTGCCATGGGCTCATGGTTGGCCCTTACCAGCAGCGGTCGCCGCCGGCACGGTGGTCGTGGCCCCCGAGTTAGAGGCTCGGTAGCCTATGCCACGCCTCCCAGAGGCATCACCGAGGTGATCGACTCGCTCTTCATGGGGTCCCAGTCAGAACCCCCGACACCCTAGTCCCCGAGGGTTTCGGTGTGTCCGCGTCCCGGACGTCGGCCCCGTCTGGCCATTTCCCTTTAAGTCGCCTCTTACGACAAGCAGGGAATACTGATGCTGAATTCTGGACGGCCCCAGCAACAGGGCCGAACTCCTCGCCCTTGGCGCATGAGCACGCCCCTGGTCAGGACGCCGCTCGAGCGTGCCCCGCCGCTTGTGCCGCTTACACCGTGCGTGCTCATCCGGGGCACCCCGAGACTATGCACTACACCGCCTGGTGTGGCTGCGTCCTGACCTATGGATGTCTTCATCCTTTCATCGGTCCACTCTGTTACGTAGACTGTTATAGGAAAAGGTTCTCAGCGCTTCATATGTTCTTCGAGTTTGCAGGAAGGCACCATCCCTTGGCGGCCATCCTTCGCCTTCTTCGCTAAGGATCTTCTTTAGTACTTCTCTTTGTTTTTCCGTTCTTTTACAACGTAGTAGCACGTGCGCCACTGTTTCCGCCCCTCCGACAGCACACTTGCAATTGGGACTATTTACCAGTTTAAATCTGTGCAATTGTGCCAAGAAGTCACCGTGTCCCGTTAGCATCTGCGACGTATAGTGGTCCAGGCATAACGGGAGTACATATCTTCTACCTACATCGGGAATCATTTTCTTGGTCCATTCTCCCTTGTCTGATTGGTCATATCTTTCCTGCCATGTGTTGATTAGACCAGCGAGGTGAGTATCATATTCTTCCTTATTTATTTCTTGTCTACGGAGTTTTCCTCGGAGCACCGAGTTCTTTATCTCCAGATCTAGGGGCAATACTCCCGCTACTGCTGACAGACAATTTGTAGACGCTGTCCGATAGCAACTGGTAATGGCACGTAGTGGGTCTCTCTGGATGCTACCCAGCAGCTTAATGCATTTCTTGAGGTTTCATGCTTTCTCCCATATCTCAGCTGCATATGTTATTCGTGGCATGAAGACGGCCGTGTAGATTGTCCTTGCAGCATTTCTACCCATGCCCCAGTTGGCTGACGTCATGCGCCTTAGACGTATGAACATGTCCTTGTTCTTTTCTTTAAGTGACGAGACGTGGTCCCAGTAAGACTGTCATGGGTCCAGTATGACACCAAGGTACTTCGCGGTCTCACTGGCCATTATCCTTGGTGAGTTTGGTTCTGTACCAAAACCCACTGAGTAGTTGGGCTTTAGACCACCTTTGATCGACATAAGTTGTGATTTCATTGGTGAGAACTGGAGTCCGTAGGTTCTCGCCCAACTTAGTAGTCCATCCAGATACTTTTCAATTCTTGCTAGTGCTGTAGGGGGCCTAGCTGCCCCTACCAGAACTGCTATGTCATCCGCATATATGATGATGTTTGCTGTCGGTTCCAGTGCTATTTCGCTTACCACTGTCATGGCCACCTTCCAAAGGGTAGGCCCAAGTTGCGACCCTTGTGGGCACCCTCTCTCCAGGTACCTTGTGTAGTTACGACCCTCTAGGTTAAGCCTGACTGTCCTGTCTTGTAAATATTCCTGAATGATCTTCAGCGTACGCAACGAGGAGCCTATGTCTTGCATTCGTGATAATAATGTGGACCACTTCACATTATCAAAGACTCCGGTAATGTCCAGAAATGCCCCCATTACGTGCCTGCATTTATTGTTGTTGGTCCATTCATACAGTTCACTAATTGCCGTGATGGTCGATCTTCCAGCTACGAAACCATGCTGTTGTCTGTATGAGTCTAGTTCTGTCTCCTCGACCAGGTCCTGAATTATCAGGGTTTCCAGCGCTTTCCCCATCACTGGTAGCAGACTTATCGGTCTAAAGGATTTTGGACTGGTCAGATCTTCTTTGCCTGGTTTTGGAATGATCACCAGCTTGGCTACTTTCCAAGATTTCGGGAATGTGGCCTCCCTTATGCATCTTTCAAGAAGCCTCGTGATCTCCTGTCCTAAGACTGGCCAAGTTTTCCTTATTATCTGTGGCGTGAAACCGTCTAAGCCCGGGGCCTTCTTAGGACTCATCCGCCAGATCGCGGCTTTAACCCTATCAACGTCTACTGTACCGTGATAAATATTGAGGGGACCTTCTCTGACTATGTCCGCTTTATCTGTCTCCGCTGGAAAAAAGGTCCTTAATATGAGTTCAGCTGTATCATCCCAGCTGTTGGTGGCTTCACCATTTGTATCCGTCATGGTGCTGGGAATATTCTGTCGCTTTGAACCATTTTTTGCCCATTTAAAAGCCTTGCCCCATGCATTTATGTTGATGTCATCTGAGAAACATCTCCATGCAGCCATCTTTGCTGTTCTTATTTCTTTCAGATATCTGTTACGTACTACGTTGTAGTCGGGCTTATTTGTCACATTTAACCCTTTGCGTCTCATTTTATCCAATTCTTTTTTGAGACTGGCTAGCTGATTATTCCACCAGGGTTGCTTGCCACTACGTTTTTTCCTGTTGCCTGAGGGCATTGAAGCTCTGGCTGCCCTTTGGATTACCGTTGTCAAAGATTTGGCAAAGGTATTTACTGAGGCCTCATCGATTTCCTGTTTATTTTCCAGGATCTTGAGTACGAATTTATCCCAGTTCGCCTTTTTTACGTTGTATGTGTGGTTTCTTTCCTCTGGTGATTGTTGGCTGGCGATTTCCAAATTGTATACCAGCGTGTTGTGATCACTGTCAGTGTTAGTCAATCACTGACCAGTCGCTGATTTGTCTGGAGATGCTAGGTGTGAAGAGGGTAACATCGATATTCGATGATCCCATGCCTTCACGATCGTAGGTCTTTAGCAGCGTTGGACGGTTCGCAACACCTAAGTCGTGGTCTTCTATCAGACCTTCCACAGTGAGGCCTCTCTCGTTGCGGTCAGCACTGTGCCACAATTTCGAGTGTGCATTGACATCCGCACCAATTATGACTCGCCTCTCGTCTTCGAGGACCGCATGTAATTTCTCAACAAACCAGAGTGTCGGCATGTTGTACTTAAAATATGCCGACACTACTGTTATTGCATGCTCCTCATCATGCTTGCTAACTCTTATTGCTACTACATGTTCGTTCGTGTGTTGTGACTGCTCAATAACCTGAAGTTCTTCATTGAGAACTACAATGGCTACCCCGGCGCGGTCACCTTTATGTATTTGCTTATCACTCTCAAACGCAAATAACCTATTTTGTTGTATCAGCGGCTCTTGTAGGAGTACTATGTCTATTTCATTACCATGACAATAGTCCCTGAGTTGCAAGGAGGCAATCCTACTCTTGCAAATGTTGTGCTGTACTATTTTAATGACTTTGGTCATTGAGAACCGAAATCAGTTCGCCTTAGGAGGCTTCTCAATGCCGTATTTCGGGACTTACAAGACGAGCTCGATGCTTGGTGCGCTTGTTTGCAGTTGATGCATTTTAATGTTGATTTGTCCGAGCATTCCCGACTATCATGTTGTCCTGCACAGTACCTGCACGTAGACTTTTCTTGCTTGCATCTCAGTGCTGTGTGCCCATACCTCTGGCACTTATAGCACTGTAGCATATTCTGATGCAGCTTAACCCTGCAACGAGTAAGCCCAAGGTAAACTTGTTTGTCCTCAAGTTTTGACAACGTACTGGCTGGTACCTCGATTACCCAGTGTGTGGTTGTGCCGTTTCTAGGTCCTAGCTTGTGCTTGATTTTGATACTTTTGATATCATCCTGAGTGAGGCCTAGCTCAGGGTTCTGATCTTTCAGACCTACGGGGATCTCATCCTCTGTCAACTCCGAGTCAACATCGTAAATTATGACTCTCGGTTGACGTGGCTCTTCAATTTTAACATTTGGAAGATTTCTGATCACCTCCAACGTGTTATTGTCATCGGGCACGATGATTATCTGAGTACCTTTGATCAAAGTTTTAGCCCTAGGGTTATTGATCTTACTCTTTACAGTGGACCATAGGTCCTTTTTCGCTGTTGCCATCGTAACCCCACTGGGCACCTCAATGGTCAGCCTTGAGGATGTCTTGACCTCACGACACTTCTCAAGGGTCCTCTTGTTATTAGACTTTGCACTTTTCTTTGTTTTCTTGGTTTGCTGCTGCCCTGGCTTGGGATCCAGCTTAGCCGTTTCAGCGTAGGTCGCTGGTTTCGTGCGTGTCGCAGTACTGGTAGGGGGTGGTGCTGAAGTTGGCGCCACCGTCCGTTCCTTCAATTCATCGTCTTCCTCCCTGGCTTGGATTTCAGCTCTTAATTCGCTGTTTTCCGTTTGTAGTCTTTGGATTACTGCTGATTTCTCTAAGAGCGAGTTCCCGTAGTTATCCATCATACCTTTGAGGTGGTCTTGGGTCAGTTGAGTCTTAGCCCCCAATCTGGCGACCTCCATGCATAGGTCTGCAAAAACTTCCCTAAGGGCCTTTGTTTTCTCTATGATCCCTTCGGACCCTGCCACGGTCAACTTTTTTGACCTTTCTCTGTGTGCGAATTGCTCAAGCCAACCAATGAGGCTATTTACCTGTTTTGAGATCTTTCCAGCTTCAGTGATTTTCCTCTCTTTCACTTTGCCTGTCTCAATGGGGCTAGAGGGTCCTCGTTTGTTAGAGGAGGTTGCCTCTATGACCATGGCACCACTTGATTTGTCGTTTGTGCCGTCGTCACTGTCACTGTCGCTGTCTCCTGCTCCCCCTCTCAATCTCAAGGGAGCCAAGAAGCCGTGTCCGTTATGTGAATCCATATCCTTATATTCCATATCAGTCCGATCCGTTTCCCAGCTTACATTGCCTGAGCTATTGATGACGACCTGTGTGGCGAGCTCACCCACACCTGCCGGATCTGAGGATTCCGAGTTCTCTGTATCAGTACCATTAATTTTGTTTGTCTGTGTGTTCATTTTGCTGTTAGGTTGGGGGGCTGCCCCAGTTAGCCCTACACACTCTGGCCGCCAGCGGGCTAGGTTGGCGGTTGCATATCCATGCCACGGGTTAGAAGTCCGGAGTCGGCCTACTCCGGACAGTTGAAAGCCTCTTAGCGCCGGACTATGTCCGGTCGGGCGGGGTCACCACGACAAGGTGGACTTTCATCGACCCCGACTGTGAGGGACAGGAGGAGGTCCAGGTTTTGGATTGGCTTTCGCCGCGAGCGCATACCTTACCTTAGCCTATGGCTATTCAAGGGATGCGCTGGTATACACTCAGGTTTTACCCCAAGTGCACGTCTTTAAACGAAACACGGGCGCCGGTCTGTGACCGTACCCTTTCGAGTGAAGAATTCCGATAATTCACTCCCACTGGGTCGGTGGTTTTTTACTATCCAGCGATTACTTGTGCCACAGCCACCACGTTACAGCCGAGATAGGCTCCTCAACCGCAGAGGGGCATCGTTGCCGATGGGGCTCCCCTCTCCCGTGGTACTAACTAGGTTTTTAGTTGATGTTAGATGGATCAACCCGAGAGTATTAGTCTCTACCGCTATTTTGGTTCCGAAAAACCGGCTAGCGGTGGGCCTGATGGAAGGATTTTAGATTGCTCAAGGGTCCTTCCGTCCCGTCAGGGTGCCTGTGACCCTGGGTATTTTCGGTTTCCCTGGGTACTACCAAACCCTCTGGCCCTTGTTAATCGCCTCTTACGATTGGCCAGGAATGCCGGTGAAGTATTCTATTCCCAATCACCAGGGTGGCGGACCTCGGTGCCATATGTTTCCATATGGTGCGAAGTCCATTTTTTCCGTCCGTTATTATCTGTCCGTTCTGTTTGTGAGTGAGGCCTTCGCGAATTTTCTGAAGGCTTCAAATCTTGTACGTGTTTTAATTAGCTCCTTTACGTTGCAAGGCCAGTCTAAACCGTCCCTTGCAATTCTTGTTTTAAGCTCCTCTCTGAACGCATCTACTCGGGGGCATTCAAATATAACATGTTTTACCGACTCTGATTGTCCGCACTGGCACAATGGGCTGTCTTTTAGCGTAAAGCTGTTGAGCTTTTCGTTGAAATCCCCATGGCCACACATGAATTGAGTGACGAAGTGATCTGTTTCCATCGGTATCCAATATCGCTCCTTGACGTTGGGAAACCATTCGTATGTCCATCTGCCTTTGTTGCTTTCCGTCCATCGTTTGTTCCAAGTTTCTAGTAGTTCTTCTAGAAGTTCCTGTACTTTTTCTTCTGGTTCTTTACCTTGTCTAACCTTTTCCTTCATTGCTAACATGGTAAGCTCTAGGTCTAGGGGAAGACAACCCGCGATTACTTGAAGAGCATCGGTTGAGATGGTGTTGTAGGCCCCCGTTACCGATCTTAACGCGTCCCGTTGTTTACTACCTAGTAGTTTTATCGCCTTCTTTGTCTTCAGTGCCTTTTCCCAAATGGATGAAGCATACCCCAGACGTGGTATGAACACCGCTTTGTAGATCACTTTCGATGTCGTCTGTTTTATTCCCCAATTGCATGTAGTTGCTGCACGCATTCTACTATACATGTCTTCTGATTTTCCGGCTATATCCTCAACATGGCTCCAGAAATTCCTCTTGTAGTCTATTAACACTCCAAGATATTTCACTGGGCTCGTTGATGTGATGACATCGTTGCCGAACATTATCTGGTATCCCGGTTTTAGTCCTCCTTTTAAGGTCATCACTTGTGATTTCTGGCTGGAGAATTGGAGTCCTCTTGATTCTGCCCATTCTATTATCCGATCTAGTACTTGTGACATCCTCGCTTGTGCTAATGGTAGCGCTGTTGCAGCGATCGTGATCACAAGGTCGTCTGCATATGCCACCATTTTCACTTTTGGAGTGATGTAAGTCTTGAGCGCTTTATCCATTGATACATTCCATAGAACCGGACCAAGCTGGGACCCTTGTGGGCATCCCTTGCTTAGAACACAGCTCGCTGTTGATTTCTCGATGGTGATGTGTGCTCTTCGGTTTTCGAGATAGCTTTTTATGATCTGCGTGGAGTGTACCCCTGCTCCTAGACTGAGCAGGTCCTCAAATAGTATATCCCATTTCAGGTTATCGAAGGCCCCTGAAATGTCTAGGAAGACCCCTATAACTAGCTTTTCAGATCTGTTGTCTACCCATTGTAAGAGGGAGTTAATCGCACTTAGGGTGGACCTGTTTGCTGTGAAGCCGTGTTGGTCCTCCGATAAGTTGTTTTTTATCTCCTGTCCTAGTCTTTTTATGATCAATGTCTCCAGTACTTTGCCTAATGTTGGCAGGAGGCTAACTGGCCTGTAAGATTTTGGTTCCGTAGGGTCCTTGTCCTTTCCTTTTAGTAGAACGACCACCTCAGCGTCTTTCCAACACCTGGGGAAAACCTAGTTCGCCAGGCATCTTCTATATAGGTGAGTTAGCTGCTCTTTAATGAGTGGCCATGCCTTTCTTATAATTGCCGCTGTCAGTCCATCTTTGCCAGGAGCTTTCTTTGGTCCTATTCTCCATATTGCTTCTTTTACTTCGTCATTGGTGAGGTTCACATCTTCCAGTGGTCCAACCTGCCGATCCGTTAAAGTAATCTCACTCCCATCGTGGGGAATGAGGGTTTTCAATAGCAGGCATGCGGTTTCCTCTGGCGTTCTTGTGACATCACCGTCCGGTGTTTTCAGGGATGTTTGTATTCTGTTGTGGGTGGAGCCTTTTTTTAGCCATTTGTACAATGGTCCCCAGGGGTTGGAGTTTGCACTTTCTGCAAACTCCTTCCATTGGCCGAATCTTGTCTGTCGAATTAGGCTCAGGTGGTTATTTCTAACTATCCTGTAGCCTGCCCTGTCTGTGGTTTTGTAATTTTTTGTTTTCCTATAATTGTTTACCTCTCTGCCTGAAATTGTCAGTTCCGGAGTCCACCATGGGGGTAATTTCTTAGCCCTGGGTGTACCCTTGATCGGAATTGAGGATTTCGCTGCCTTGGATATAGCTTCTACAATTGACTCAGCACCTTGTTCTATTGTGTCGTTGGGTTTATAGCCTTGGATTTCAGTGCTTAGCTGTTCTTTAAAGCTATCCCAGTCTGCTTTATCCACGTTGTATCGTGTTCTCTCTCTAGTCTGGTTTCTGGTAGCTTCGTGATCGGAGAGCACACTGAACGATATCAACCTATGGTCGCTATCGGTTATTTGTGTATTCACTCTCCAATTTCTGACGTTATTCTCGAGGTCCTTTGTTGATAGTGTTATGTCTATATTTGATGATCCCATGTCTGTCCTGCTATAGGTGTTTGGTTGGTTGGGCTGGTTGTGTACTTTCATAAATAAATCCTTGATCATTTCTTCAACTTTCCTGCCTTTTGCTCTTCCGGTGTGATTTTGTCCTTTGCTATGCCACAAATCTGAGTGTGCGTTTGAGTCGACTCCTATTATGGTTCCAGAGTTCGTTGTTGACAGTATGTTTGTCAGTTTAATGATAAATCCTGAAATGGCTATGTTGAATTTGAAGTATGCCGAAATAAATGTCTTAAATTTTTTATTTTTCTGTTTTACTGTGGCGACGACGATGTTTTTTTCTGATAGTTTATCGTTTCGAAGTAGTTCCAGGTCGGGATTAAAAACAATGATAGCTGCGCCTCCTTCGGAGTCCGCCCCCATTATTGTTCTAATCGGGACATCTATCCGGGTAGATAGGGACAGTGAGAATCTCGTTAATCCATTCATGCGCGTCACTAATTAGATGACGAGGCATTTGGCTAGTATCGGACCATTAATTAATATTTGGTCCATGCGATTTGAAGCAAAGCATAAAGAATCTAAAACAGCAGCAGCTGCAATTTCAAGCAGAAAAAATATCTGTTGCACATTGGTTTTAAAAAGTCAACTTAAAATGTCTCATCAATTTTATCATAAATCAAATTTTGATTTTTCAAATATGTCTCATGTTGGAAAAGTTTTAAATATCACATCAACTATAAAAGAAAATCTTTCTATTACTTTAAATAACCCTGATATTTATAAATCACAGTTTGTTTCATGGATTAATTTTAAGGGTACTCGATATACAAATAATAACATGTGTATTGTTATTGATATGTGTGATGAAACAAATTCTTTGCCAGTATATGGTTCATTGAAATATCTTTGCGTATCCTCAGATATGCAACCTTTAGCCATATGTATGCTTTTTGAAACTGTTGGATTCGATGACCGTTTTCAAGCTTATTGTGTTAAGAAAACGTTCACTATGATATCGATCCAATTTAATGAAATACCTTATATAAGACCAACATTTGTATGTATTAAAAATAATTCTTGTTTTATACCATAAAATATATAATCATATAGGTATTTTACTTTTTTATTATTTAAAGTGTATAATACATATATTAATATATATATATTATGTACCTACTATTGCTTTTAGTTATGTATATATAAAATCTGTGTAAATCTTGTTTTAAATAAATTGTTTATTATTGAAAAAATATGTTTTGTTTATAAATTGATTTTAATGCTCACACCTAATCGGCCGTTTGTTTTGAGGAGGGTGCAGATTAAAAAATTACGACCTGCAGGCTTCAAAAAGGAAAATACATAACTGTTACTTTTTAGAAATCCTACGCCACTGAAGGAAACCAAGAGTATTGAATATATAATATATTTATTACTGTATATAGATTATAGGTATATAAACAGATTGCGGCGCCGCGGCAGTAATGCGAAATCAATTTCCGCGGCACTGTTGGTTATAAACTAAAAAAAAAAGGTATATAAACAGATTACTGGTATAAGTATTTTTAAAAAAATCTGAATCTACTATAAATAACAGTAGCTACTGGGGTTATATGGTTTGTTTGTAGTAACTATACAAAAAGTTAAAAACTACTATTCAACATAGTCACAAAACAACTATGTAAGAAGTTTGTGTAACCATAATAATAAGTATTTAGTACTGAATATTAATAGTAGCAATAGCTATATCAATAATGCTCACAACTAAACGACTTAGTTATAATCAACCAAACAACTTAGTTATAATCAACCAAACTACAGGGTTAAGGTTTCACTAAATTAAAATGGTACTTACAACATATTGAATAGCTGTCGCTATGTTAACGCTAATATAGGGGCTATGATAACCAAATAAATAGGTGTAGTAACAATTTTTTTTTTCCGTGTATAAAGTAAAATTTGCCTCAGTTCTGTGGCCTTAAGACGAGATGCATCATGAATTAGGTGTTTTCTACTATTCTCGTTTGGAGATCTTTGAAATTCATGAGGTAAATACTGTCCTAAACCGTTTAATTTTGTATCTAAAACAAATAACAAATTTTTTGGAAGAGCTAAGTGGTGTCGTTTCACACCTCCAGTCCAAAACAGCAACATTTTTTTCATAACTCCAATGCAAACACTGTGCATATAATCAAATGGAATACTATTTATAATATCAAACTCAGGTATTTTTGAAAGAACAGTTTCACCGCAATGAAACTCTGTATCAATACATGCCACAAAATCACTATGAGTCCTTAAGTTGGAAATTAAATCTGGAAAATAAACACGGTTGTTTTCATATTGACCAATTGAGGAACACCTTAAACACGAATTTTTGGCAGTATGACCACGAATATTTAAAATATATGACTTTGCTGGTGCATCACAAATTATTGCTTTTAATAAAACTTTAATGTGTATATTATTAACAATAATTCCTACATTTATTAATGTACACAGTTCATCAACAAAATCCTGCATATATTCATTACAATCAATTGGCTTACATTTACCATAATAAGCACCTATAATGAAAACTTTAGGTTTTCCAACAAGGACATTTGAAAAATAACCAAGTATAGGCCATAGCTGACTTGGAGGGTTTTTCATTAACGGTAAACCATCTACCCCAACTATCAATTGTAAAACAGTAGGCACATTTTTGTGAGTCTTGAATAAATACTCAATTTCATTTACAACTCCAAAATCATAATATAAACCACCTTCAATTGTTTTAAGTACTGTAGAAGTTGAAGGAGTATGTAGTAATGTACGAGAGTCCTTGGGCAAATTTTTAAATTGAGAGCACTTTGATAATGAAAATAATAAATCATCTAATACTGAATGACAGATAGAATTTCTACAAGCCCACCTAGCAATTATAAATTCAACATCTTCACATTTGTCATCATCTGACAATATACTGTTGTCATCACTAGATGAGCTGAGGCTATTAAGAATGTTATCATCACTATTATAAAAGTTATTAAGATCATTATTGTACAAAGTGTTTACTTCAATGGTATTAGTATTTTCCGTATTTACATGCAATGAATCTGGTATAATTATATTTGGAATAAGAGGATTTGGATTATTTTCTAAGGATTCATCACTACTAGAAGAAAATAAAGAAGATATTGAGAGTTCAGCTCTTTTTCTATGACGATACCTAGTGGATTTGGACCTATTAAAAAATATAATTTCAGTTTTGATAATTTACTTGTAACAAACTGATCTTTTAAATTGATAATATAAAAATAAATACTAGTATATTAAAAATAAGATGGTACTTATAAAGGTTATAATACTATAAACATATGTAAACAATAAAATAAACGGTTCAAAACACACATAAAGATAAATAATACTAAATATTATTACCTATAGGTATAATATAATAGACATTAATTAAAATTTACCCATAGTTATATACTTATATAGGTATATAACTTATCATACTGATGTCCTGTAGTCAGTGTTGAGGAGTAACTTTAATAAAATTACTTTTTAAGTAATTTGATTGTAATTTAATTACATTTTATTATAAGTACTTAATTTATATATGTTATTTGAGTTACTTTTTTGTAGTAATCATTACATAATTAGTTGTTACTTTTTTTTTTTTACTTTTTTTACTATAATATACACTAAAAAGCGTTATAAAATTAGTGACTGCAATTTTGAAAATGCACTTTTGTTTAAAATAAATTTGAAAAAAAATTTTAATATTTAATGCGTAGAAAAATGAGTACCTATTTGTTAATAATTTCATATATTGTTGATTGTCATTATTTAATATTTAGCTTATGTATTGTCGATTGAAGACATTGTTATATATTAGGCTCCAGTGATATTTTTGAAAAAGGGAACTTCTATTGAAATTGAGTTACTTTTTAACTCAAAAGAAATGTAATTTAATTACCAAAAAACAGTAACTTCCCCAACACTGCCTGTAGTATAAATATAATGTATGTACCTACATTTTATATTTAATTATATTGTGTTATTTAACCTATTTATTCAAAACTAGTTCAATAGGTACAATTAAGAACCATAAATATAATAAAAATTACACACTAATTAAAATAAAATAGGTAATTAACAACACATAAATATTCAACACGCAAACATTTTGCATTATAGATTGAATTAATTGTGTTAAAATACGTATTATATAGTCAAAATCAATATCTAAAATTAATAATTATTAAAATATATAAATTACAAATAATATAGTAGGTACTTACATTTTAAATTGTATAATAGTATACAATGCAACTACTTGGATATAAAAGTATTACAGTAGTACAGTACCTATAAGATTTTTATTTACGAATACAATAAAAATCACAGCTCACAAGGTTGGCTTTCGACAGTTCGACACAACAATTGTTTTCATATTTATGAAATGAAATAAAAGCTGTAAACAACCGCGCGTATCGTCGAAAACAGCGCTCGAAACCGGCAGATCACGTGACATACCCGCGCGACGCGTTGTCAAACAATAATAAAATATAATACAAATTATAAATATAGATATTATATTGTATATGTATATATATAATTAATAATTATATTAAAAGCCGCTTCGTATTTATAAATATCTACCGTCATTTATATTATTGTTATATATATAGATATATATATCAGTTGTTATTGTATAATATAATAATAACTGATAAAGATATAAGGTGTATAGTTCATATAACGTTTTTAAACACGGTGTAGAAAAACTTTGTGTGAACACTGTAAACGGTTCAGTTAATGTTAAGTTTAGCAGAACAATATGTGCATGGTTCAGTGTTCTATTAAACCGACACTAAATATATGACAAATAATTTGATCAGTATCCGTGCATAAAAATGTTCTGTGAACCATATCTGGCTCATCTGGGTTTCCCATAAATGTTGATCAACAGTGTTAGCACTGATATTAGAACTCAGTTTTTAAAAACCGACGTTTAACCCAGAAAATGCTACTCGGGTGGACGGCCGCCCGCAGCAGGGCCGGTCTCCTCGTCCCTGACGTATGAGTGCGCCCCGGGTCAGGACGCACTCGAGCGTGTCTCACCGCTTCTGCCAATCACGCCCTGCGCACTCATTCGAGACACCCCGAGTGCACTGCCATCCGTCTTTGACGGTGGTGCGTCCTGACCCATAAGATCTTGCGACCTTTACTGTTTTCTTAATGCTTTGAGTTGTCTTTTATCGATCGCTCCTATTGGTCAGGGCTTCCCTGTCGAATGTTCTCAGAGCTTCGAACGTCCTTTTGCTTCTAAGGAAGGCTCCATACCGGGGAGGCCAGACCTCGTCTTCCTCGCTGAGTATCCTTTTTAATTTTCGCCGAGCTTCCTTTATTCTCGGGCAGAATCTTAAAACATGCCTTACGGTTTCGGGCATGCGGCCACATACGCATATCGGGTCCTCGACCAGCTTGAAGCTATGCAGCTTCGCCCTGAAGTCGCCGTGGCCGGTAAGGAATTGCGTGACATAATAGTCTAGTTTTAAGGGTAGCTGACATCGAAGTCTCACAGACGGTATCATTTTCTGAGACCAGCTTCCTTTTTCCGACGTCTCGTATCGGGTCTGCCATTCACCCATCAGATCTTCGGTACGGAATTCAAGTTCTTCCGGTGTGATAGACCGGCAAGCTACTTCCCGCTTTAACGCTTGGAATTGTACCTCAAGATCCAGAGGAAAGGTTCCGGCTATGACTGGGAGACAGTTGGACGAGGCTGTCTTATACGCACCAGTGATTGCTCTAAGCGGGGCCCTTTGCGCGCTAACCAACTTCTTGCGGCTTTTCACCCATTTCGCTCCATTGCACCAAATTTCGGAGGCGTAGGTTATCCTAGGTATGAATACTCCTTTATAGATTGTTCTAGCAGCTAGCTGACCCATGCCCCAGTTTGCGGAGTACAGTGCCCTCATCCTGCTGTACATCTCACTCGATTTTTTACTGGCGACTAGAACATGGTCCCAATAGCTGCGACGGGGATCCAGCTGAACTCCGAGATATTTGGCCGTATTTGATGACGCGATTCTTGGGGCGTCTCTGCCTGTGCCGAACCCTATCGTGTAACCAGGCTTAAGACCACCTTTTAATGAGAGAAGCTGTGTTTTCTCTGCAGAGAAGTCCAGCGCAAATGAGGCTGCCCAGGCCTTCAGATCATGTAGGTGCTTTTCAGTTCGTTTGAAAGCTGTCGCTGGTCTGGCCGCACCAACCATCAGCAAGATGTCGTCAGCGTATACTACGAGCTCAGAGTACCTATGCTCTTCGCGGGTTATCAGCTTATAAGTGGAGGATATTGCCACTTTCCATAATGTTGGACCCAGCTGTGAACCTTGTGGGCATCCACGTTCCAGCGTTCTTGCGTATTGTGTGCCTTCTATTTCCAGGCTTGCCGATCTATTTTCAAGGTACGAGTGCACCAGTCTTAATGTCCGCTAGGATGCGCCAAGGTTTTTGAGTTGTTCAAACATGGGAGCCCATTTCATGTTATCGAATGCGCCCATTATGTCCAGGAATGTTCCAAAGACATGTCTGGATTTGGACGCATCGATCCACTCGTAAACTTTTTCGAGCGCAGTGATCGTGGATTTACCCGCCGTAAATCCATGCTGTTCGCTATATTCATCAATGTTTGTTTCTGAGTTTAAGGACTCTATGATGATCGTTTCAAGGGCTTTGCCTAGTACTGGCAGGAGGCAAATCGGCCTGAAGGACTTTACCTGACAGGTGTCCAGATTTCCAGGTTTGGGTATCAGTACTAACCGGGCAGCCTTCCAACTCCTCGGGAATACCCCTTCACCGATGCACCGGCCGAACAGTTCCGTAATTATGTCTTTCAGTGCAGGCCAAGCCTTTCTCAGCATACCAGCTGTTATACCATCAGCGCCCGGGGCGCTGGAAGGTCTTATCCGCCAAATAGCGGCCTTAATGGATTCCGACTCCGGCGGTTCCTTCAGATTTAAAGGGCCGTGATATACCAGGTTTCCTTGGGCCGGGTCAGGAGGTACGAATCTGTCTAGTATCAGTTCAGCCGTCTCCAGGCAGTTAATAGTTTGAGAACCATCCGCCTTCGTGAGTATGCTCGTTGTCTTCGGTATACGGTTACCGGACTTAGCCCATTTGAACGCCCTAGCCCATGGGTTCTCGTTCAGCTGTCCTGCAAAGCTCTTCCAGGCAGATACTTTGTGTTTACGCAACCTCCGCGAGAAACTGGTTTCGAGCTTTGTTATACTCTGCACGATTAGTCGTGCGTACACCCTGGCGCCTTAGACGTACAAGGTTTCTGCGTTGGGCCGATAGCATTGGCGACCACCAAGGGTTTTTCCCTGTCGCACTATCGACCTTTTTCTTGGCCATAGATCTAGAGGCGGCCGTAACCAAGGCACTGGTTATACCAGCGGCCATAGAGTCGGTATTGTCATTGAAGATCCTGCCAACCTCGCCTAAAAGGGTTGTGCAGAACAGATCCCAGTCTGCTGTTTTGGTATTAAACCGTAACGCGGCCGTATTTCGGGGCGGTGGCTTTTTGACCGACAAGTTAAAGCTGATCACTCGGTGGTCACTGTCCGTGAGGTCCCTGACTTCCCATTTTACAAGGATAGACTTGATGTCTAGAGTGGACAAAGTGACGTCAATGTTTGAAGTCCGACCATCTTGTCGGCAGAAGGTATTCATTTGACCTTCTCTATTATGGATCGCCAATCCGTGTCGTTTTATGAATTCCTCTACAAGTCTACCTCGTCGGTTCCGAGAGGCCGAGAACCATATCTTGGAGTGGCCGTTGGTGTCAGCACCGATAAGGGTTCTAGTCTCTTTGACCAGGATCTGGTGAAGGAGCTGTGTATATAGCAAAGTCGGCTGATTGTATTTAAAATACGTTGACACCAGGATGATGAAATCCTGTGGTCTAGGGCCATATGTGACTCTTACGGCAGTCACCTGTCTAGATGAGTATGAGCCTAAGTGAATGGTCTGGAATCGATTTGACATTACGATCACGGCCGCACCCGCGTCCTTGCTGATGTGGGATCTATTGCCTTCAAAGGCATATACATTATTATTTATGACCAGCGGTTCTTGGACCAAGACGTAGTCGATTTTCTCAACCTGGCACAATTGTTGTAGCTGATGGCTGGCTATTCGACTACGGTTGAGGTTATGCTGTATCACTTTTATTAGGTTACTCATTGTGTTGCTCTCGGGGCAAAGTCCGTGCGGCGGAGGAGCGTCCTTTCCGCTGCTGTCTTGGAAGGACAATCTTTAGAATTAGCCTTAAGCCTGTTCGACCGACAGTTTGCACATTTTACCTGGTCTGACTTGCAAGATCGAGAGTCATGGCTCCCGGCACAGTTGCGGCAAGTCGGTTGTTCAGACCGACATGTTTTTGAAGTGTGACCAAACTTCTGACACACGAAACACTGGGGCATTCGGCTATGTAATTTCATTTTACATTTAGTTAGTCCTATATAAGCAGGTCTGCCCTCCAGCTTCGAGAATGCATCGGGGGAACACTCCACGACCCAGTTTACCGTCAGGCCCTCGCGTGGTCCGATTTTAAACTTTGGTATGATGCTTCTCGCCTCTTCATCAGTAAGGCCGAGGTTATCATTCTGGTTTATATTATAAGCGAAGCTCCATCGTACGTTCTGTCAACCCCGTAGATGATCAGTCTCGGTAGGTTTGGCAATTTCTCAGTGAGGTTACCCGTGCTCCTCAGGGCCTCTAATGTGGCTGTGTCTTCCGGGAACAGGACGATTCCGGACTTTGTGGATCGGACACGGACTTTGGGGCAGTTTAGCTTTTTCCCCACGGAGTTGCGGACATTTTCCCATGATTCAGCCCCACCGGTGACCTCAAACCGAGATCCGGCGATGACTTCTCTCGCTTTTTTCAGGGATTTGCAGTTTTTCGAGCTGAGCTTTGTGGGCTTTATTATTTTTTGCGGGACAGGGCCCAATCTAGATCTGATAGGTATGGCTGCTGCGACTGCCGGTGGATTTGGGAGAGGGGGGAATGCCTCTCTGTTAGCCGCGGGCTTTTTCGCCGGTGTTTTCCGAGCTTGTTCAGAGTAGCTATTTTTATGCGGAGCTACTACGACCATGGTGTCACAGTCCATTTGCTCGTACTTAAGAGAGCGTACATGTGTAGGGGTTCCATTGGGGCTCGAGTCTACGGATTTTATCCCTGCATTTTATCCCTACTGCCAGGTTGGGCCCTGTTCCCTCTGACGTACGCCGGGCTATCGTACGCTGCATCCGTGGATCAGCCTGGTCAAGGTCTGTCCGTTCCGTCCTGATCCTGGCGCCTACGACCGGAGTTGCCAACCTCCGGAAGCTTGTTCCGTGCCAGACCGCAGATGGTGAAGTCCACGGCCTGGCTTGAACGCCCGTGAACCAATGAAGGTCCCCGGGCGCTCACCCCAGTTAAGGGTTGTCGCCTGAGACACTCGTCCGCGACGGCCCTCAGACCCTGAGGAAGGGTTACGCCCGCGAAGCCTGCCAGACAAAGGACACTGCAGCTGAATGGTGGTTTTTCGCGGGTTGCTCCCAACCCGAGGTATAGGCTCGCCGCTCGCAAGTGCTCGACTTGGCGCCACGTGACAGCTCACGCCGACGCCTGGGGTCCGTTACAACTGGTTTAACGGACCCGATTTGAAAGCCTCTTAGCGGCCGCTCCGAAGGGCGGCCGGGCGGGGTCACCACGGCAAGGTGGGCTTTCCTCGACCCCGTGTAGATAGGGACAGGAGGAGGTCCAGGTTTTGGATTGGCTTTCGCCGCGAGCGCATACCTTACCTTAGCCTATGGCTACAATCATCAACGACCATAAAATCGGGTGTTTTAACCCTTGCTGGTTCCTGGGAGAGTCTTTGTTTAAGGTCTTTTGACGCCTCCTCTAGGGTGCGGATTTTCTCCCTAAGCGAACCTATTTCCATGTACAGGTCACCGTTGGCCATGTGTGCTTCGCGTAGGTCATCCTTCCTCGCGGATATTTGACCCACCGCGTCAGCGCTTTCCATCGCCACCTTTTTTGATGCGACCAAGATCTCATCAAGGAAGTGTGAGATCTGGTCTTTCCAGGTACGACCTACTTTGGTTTTAATCGTCATCTCCTCGATGACGGCTCGACACTCGAGGATATTGGTGTCAATGGTTGAGAAACACGCATTGAACCTTTCACGAATAGTGCATGGGCTAGAGTCGTCCTGAGTTTTTCTCTTGCGAGCAGGACCATTTGCACTTGGAGTCTCGAATGCCTCAGGACTCAGGGCGCCACCCCTGAGCCTCAGTGTCGAGGCAACAGCGAGGTCATAGCCAGCGGTGTCCAAGAAGGCTACCGCGGTCGTCATAGTCGATTTTACTACACCCGCGGGTGAGTCAGTTTTAATATTAAGGTCAGAGTTAAGGTCAATTGATGAGTCGGAATTATCGCCCGTAGGCTCGTCAACCAGGCTGCTCGGCTCTGGTCGTTGGACGAAAGCGGCTGGACCCCCCCAAAATCCGTGGGTCCTTGCTCCCGCGGGAGGTGAATTTGCCGGCTTAGCCGGATTATCACTTGAGGTACATAAGTTGGTAGACGCTTTCATCGTTCGTTTTGGGCTGGGTGTACTCCCCGCATTTTATCCCTACTGCCAGGTTTTGCCCTGTTCCCTCTGACGTACGCCGGGCTGAGCGTACGCTGCATCCGAGCATCGGCCTGGTCGTGGTCTGTCCGAATCCGTCCTAATACTGGCGCCTACGACCGGAGTTGCCAACCTCCGGAAGTTCAGTCCACGCCGGGTCACAGACGGTTAAGTCCACGGCCCGACTTGAACGCCCGCTGACCTTTGAAGGTCCTCGGGCGCTCTCCCCAGTTAAGGGTTGACGCCTGTGCGCACGTCCGCGACGGCCCTCAGACCCTGAGGAAGGGTTACACCCGCGACGCCTGCCAGACAAAGGACACTGCAGCTGTCTGGTGGCCTTTCGCAGGTTGCTCCCAACCCGAGGTATATGCTCGCCGCTCGCGATTGCACGACTTGGAGCCACGTAACAGCTCACGCGACGCCTGGGGCCCGTTACAACTGGTTTAGCGGACCCGATTTTGAAAGCCTCTTAGCGGCTGACCAGGAGGTCAGCCGGGCTGGGACACCACGACAAGGTGGGCTTTCCTCGTCCCCGGGTAGATAGGGACAGGAGGAGGTCCAGGTTTTGGATTGGCTTTCGCCGCGAGCGCATACCTTACCTTAGCCTATGGCTATTCAAGGGATGCGCTGGTATACACACAGGTTTTACCCCAAGTGCACGTCTTTAAACGAAACACGGGCGCCGGTCTGTGACCGTACCCTTTCGAGTAAAGAATTCCGGTAATTCACTCCCACTGGGTCGGTGGTTTTTTACTATCCAGCGATTACTTGTGCCACAGCCACCACGTTACAGCCGAGTTAGGCTCCTCAACCGCAGAGGGGCATCGTTGCCGATGGGGCTCCCCTCTCCCGTGGTACTAACTAGGTTTTTAGTTGATGTTAGATGGATCAACCCGAGAGTATTAGTCTCTACCGCTATTTTGGTTCCGAAAAACCGGCTAGCGGTGGCCTGATGGAAGGATTTTAGATTGCTCAAGGGTCCTTCCGTCCCGTCAGGGTGCCTGTGACCCTGGGTATTTTCGGTTTCCCTGGGTACTACCAAACCCTCTGGCCCTTGTTAATCGCCTCTTACGATTGGCCAGGAATGCCGGTGAAGTATTCTATTCCCCTTCACCAGGGTGGCGGACCTCGGTGCCATATGTTTCCATATGGTGCGAAGTCCTTTTTTTTCCGTCCTTTATTATCTGTCCGTTCTGTTTGTGAGTGAGGCCTTCGCGAATTTTCTGAAGGCTTCAAATCTTGTACGTGTTTTAATTAGCTCCTTTACGTTGCAAGGCCAGTCTAAACCTTCCTTGCAATTCTTGTTTTAAGCTCCTCTCTGAATGCATCTACTCGGGGGCAATCAAATATAACATGTTTTACCGACTCTGATTGTCCGCACTGGCACAATGGGCTGTCTTTTAGCGTAAAGCTGTTGAGCTTTTCGTTGAAATCCCCATGGCCACACATGAATTGAGTGACGAAGTGATCTGTTTCCATCGGTATCCAATATCGCTCCTTGACGTTGGGAAACCATTCGTATGTCCATCTACCTTTATTGCTTTCCGTCCATCGTTTGTTCCAAGTTTCTAGTAGTTCTTCTAGAAGTTCCTGTACTTTGTCTTCTGGTTCTTTACCTTGTCTAACCTTTTCCTTCATTGCTAACATGGTAAGCTCTAGGTCTAGGGGAAGACAACCCGCGATTACTTGAAGAGCATCGGTTGAGATGGTGTTGTAGCCCCCGTTACCGATCTTAACGCGTCCCGTTGTTTACTACCTAGTAGTTTATCGCCTTCTTTGTCTTCAGTGCCTTTTCCC
>NW_021770540.1:453841-462286 GCF_005508785.2 Acyrthosiphon pisum
TCCAGCTTCGAGAATGCATCGGGGGAACACTCCACGACCCAGTTTACCATCAGGCCCTCGCGTGGTCCGATTTTAAACTTTGGTATGATGCTTCTCGCCTCTTCATCAGTAAGGCCGAGGTTATCATTCTGGTTAATAATAAGTGCCGGGAGCGAAGCTCCATCGTACGTTCTGTCAACCCCGTAGATGATCAGTCTCGGTAGGTTTGGCAATTTCTCAGTGAGGTTACCCGTGCTCCTCAGGGCCTCTAATGTGGCTGTGTCTTCCGGGAACAGGACGATTCCGGACTTTGTGGATCGGACACGGACTTTGGGGCAGCTTAGCTTTTTCCACACGGAGTTGCGGACATTTTCCCATGATTCAGCCCCACCGGTGACCTCAAACCGAGATCCGGCGATGACTTCTCTCGCTTTTTTCAGGGATTTGCCGTTTTTCGAGCTGAGCTTATTGGACTTTATTATTTTTTGCGGGACAGGGCCCAATCTAGATCTGATAGGTATGGCTGCTGCGACTGCCGTTGGATTTGGGAGAGGGGGGAATGCCTCTCTGTTAGCCGCGGGCTTTTTCGCCGGTGTTTTCCGAGCTTGTTCAGAGTAGCTATTTTTATGTGGAGCTACTACGACCATGGTGTCACAGTCCATTTGCTCGTACTTTAGAGAGCGTACATGTGTAGGAGTTCCATTGGGGCTCGAGTCTACGGATAGTGCCGCTGCGACCGCTATATCTCGCTTTAGGAGAGCTTCATACTCTGAAGTGACAGCTCGGTGCTTTTCCCTGAGCGAGCCGAGGTCATTATTCAGTTCGCCAATCTGGCGATATGCATCTTTAAGTTCCGATTTCTGTTCGGCG
Organism: Acyrthosiphon pisum; assembly: GCF_005508785.2. Classification (NCBI taxonomy): domain Eukaryota; kingdom Metazoa; phylum Arthropoda; class Insecta; order Hemiptera; family Aphididae; genus Acyrthosiphon; species Acyrthosiphon pisum. Next base: position 454,691 of record NW_021770540.1, read on the forward strand.
TACACACCGTAAACTCTTGTCCCAACGCTCCCCAGGCGCCTGGAGGCTTTGCCAAGCTCGGACAGCTGTTCATTCAGAACTTCACCCCAGCGCTTACCAATTTTAGTGCTCGTAATTATGTCAGCAATTATAGTTTTAGTTTGACTTATTATCATTTCCACCGTATCGCAGTTCGCATCGATATCGTTTTCATATTGAGTTCTAGGCAGTTTTGGGCTAGGGCTAAGACCACTCGTATTATCTTTTTCGGAGTCATCATCCTCCTTTTTACGCTTAAGTATGAGATTCGTGCGGTAGTTAGGCGTGGCATGCAAAGAGCCAGGGTCGGACTCATTGCCACCGCCGCCCTTAAGTCTCAAGGTGCCATGGTGCTCCATCAGGTTGTAACCCGAGCTTTCAATAATCGATATATTTTCTTTGTAGCGAGAGTCAGTTTCATCAGAGTCAGATAGAGGTTTAATGTCAGTTTTATTGTCAAGAATTTCGCCCGTAGGCACGTCGACCTGGCTGCTCGGCACAGGTCGAAGGATGAATGCGGCTGGACCCCCCCAAAATCCGTGGGTCCTTGCTCCCACGGGAGATGAATTTGCCGGCTTAGCCGGATTATCACTTGGGGTACGTAAGTTGATAGACGCATTCATAATTTGTTTTCGGCTGGGTGTACTCCCCACATTTTATCCCTACTGCCAGGTTGGGCCCTGTTCCCTCTGACGTACGCCGGGCTATCGTACGCTGCATCCGTGGATCAGCCTGGTCAAGGTCTGTCTGTTCCGTCCTGATCCTGGCGCCTACGACCGGAGTTGCCAACCTCCGAAAGTTCGTTCCGTACCAGACCGCAGATGGTGAAATCCACGGCCTGGCTTGAACGCCCATGAACCAATGAAGGTCCCCTGAGAAAGGGTTACGCCCGCGAAGCCTGCCAGACAAAGGACACTGCAGCTGAATGGTGGTTTTTCGCGGGTTGCTCCCAACCCGTGGTATAGGCTCGCCGCTCGCAAGTGCTCGACTTGGCGCCACGTGACAGCTCACGCCGACGCCTGGGATCCGTCACAACTGGTTTAACGGACCCGATTTGAAAGCCTCTTAGCGGCCGCTCCGAAGGGCGGCCGGGCGGGGTCACCACGGCAAGGTGGGCTTTCCTCGACCCCGAGTAGATAGGGACAGATCCTCCCGGGTTTGGGCCTTTCGGCTACAACCGCGGACCTTATGTTAGCACTGGGTGCTAGTCATGAGCCGCGGAGGGTCACGACCGACGTTCGGCGGTTTTACCCACCGGCCGCAAGCCGCACGTCGTCTAAGGACCACGAGCACCGGCCGCGCACGGAGAGATTCTCCGTCGCGCCCGCACCATCCGGCTAGGGCATACAGGTGCCTTTCGCCACCTTGGTGGGGCCGCAATCTATCCAATTTGCTTTCCGTTTTTGGTCATGGACAACCTTCGCTGCATATAGCTCAACGATAAGCTGGGTAGGCGCTAAGGAGAGGCCGTGCTTTCTCGTACTGTCGCCGTACGGGTCCGCCCGGCCCCGTCACTCGGCAGCTTTCCCCTGACCAAGCGTGAGGTCTATTACCACATAGTATGCTCCTGCAACCGCCACTTCGAAACCAACCGCCGTCAGTGCCCACCACGAATGACGTGTGAGGGCTCGGTGTTAATCTCTCAACACCGAGGGGCCCCCTCACATCCCGAAGCACCATTCTCGCCTCCCGTTAGGTAAGGCACATCATTGGTGGGATGCTCGGACGATGGTCCTCCCGAGATTTGGGCCGTGTACCACGGGCTCACGGTGGGCCCAGCCACGCCTCCCAGAGGCGTCACTAGGTTGTTAAGCCCAGTGACCGACCCGCTCTTCACGAGGTCGCGGTCAGAACCTCACAACGCCCTAGTCCCCGTAGGTTTCGGTGCGTCCGCGCCCCGGGCGCCGACCCCGGCTGGCCTGTACCCTTTTAGTCGCCTCGTACGACAAGCAGGGAATAATGATGCGGAATTCTGGTCGGCCCCCGCAGCAGGGCCGAACTCCTCGTCCCAGACGTATGAGTGCGCCCCGGGTCAGGACGCACACGGGCGTGCCCCACCGCTTGTGCCACTTACGCCATGCGCACTCATTCGGGACACCCCGAGTGCTGCACCATCCGTCTCTGACGGTGGCTTGCGTCCTGACCCAATGAAGTCTTGAGACCTATGCTTTAGCGATCCGTTCTATTTGTTAATGCTTCTTTGGCGAAGGTGACCAACGCCTCGTAGGTTTTCTTGGATTTCAGAAAAGCACCATTTCTTGGCGGCCAAGGTTCGCCTTCCTCCCTGAGTTTTTTTCTGAGTTTAGTGCGGGCTCTTTTTGTCCTAGGGCAGAATCTAAGGACATGGCTGACAGTTTCCGGCATTCTATCACATGCGCATATGGGGTCATCCACCAGCTTAAAGCTATTGAGTTTAGCTTTAAAGTCCCCGTGACCAGTTAGCATCTGTGTTGTGTAATGGTCTAGGACCAAGGGAAGATTACATCTATGGCTGACGGAAGGGATCATCTTCTGCGTCCAGCTGCCCTTTGCTGAGCCTTCGTAGTTTCGTTGCCATTCGGACATGAGTGCATCAGTTTGCTGGGCCATGACTTCAGCAGTTATTTTTTGCCTGGCAAGTTCCCTCTTCAAGGCCTGGAACCTAACCTCTAGGTCCATAGGGAAAGTGGCGGCGACAACCGATAAGCAATTTGTGGAGGCGGTTTTGTACGCACCCGTTATCGCTTGTAATGGAGCTCTCTGTGCGCTTAAAAGTTTCTTCCGGGTTTCTCTAACATGGAGCCGGCCTTCCATATCTCCGCCGCATAAGTGATCCTGGGTATGAAGACCCCTTTGTAGATCTTTCGGGCAGCAGTTGGGCCCATGCCCCAGTTGGCGGAGTGCAGGGATCGAAGCCTCCTATACATGTCACAGGACTTCGCGCTTACTGTCTTCGCGTGATCCCAGTAACTACGCCTGGGGTCAAGGATGACACCGAGATATTTCGCCGTTGCTGCGGACGCGATTCTTGGCTTATTCTGTGCTGACCCGAAGCCAACAGAGTATCCCGGCTTAAGACCACCCTTCAAGGATAGAAGTTGGCTTTTAGAGGCCGAAAACTCGAGAGAGAAGGTTGAGGCCCATTCAGAGAACGAGTCCAGCTGTTTCTCTATTCGTGAAAATGCCGTTGGAGGGCGAGCCGCGCCAACCAGAAGTAGTATATCATCAGCATATGTGATGATCTTTGACGTGCTCGGGTATAGTAAACTCTCGTAGATTGGGGAAATGGCTATTTTCCACAATGTGGGCCCGAGTTGAGACCCCTGAGGGCAGCCGCGACAGAGTTGTCTCTTATACTGGATACCTTCCATTTCGAGGTGCGCCCACCTGTTGGACTGGTATGAGCTTATTATGCGTACTGTGCTGAGGGAGGTGCCGAGCTTAATTGCTTGCTGCAGAAGAGGAGACCATTTAACATTGTCAAAAGCGCCCGTTATGTCTAAGAACGTTCCAAAGATGTGTCTGGAACGGGACGCATCAATCCAATCATAGACGTTTTCCAGGGCACTGATTGTCGACCTTCCCGCTGTGAACCCGTGTTGTTCTTCGTGGGTGTTTAAGTTAGTTTCAGCGTCAATGAATTGGATAATTATGGTCTCCAATGCTTTACCCAGTGTGGGTAGTAGACTAATCGGTCGATAGGACTTAGTCAAACTTTTATCCAGTTTGCCAGGCTTTGGTATGAGAACTAATGTTGCCGTTTTCCAGCACTCTGGAAAGATCCCGTTGGATACACACAAGCCAAATAGTTGTGTTATATGCGCTTGTAAAGCTGGCCAAGCTTTCCTCAATATGGCCGCGGTTATCCCGTCTGCGCCGGGAGCACTAGTGGGCCTAATTCTCCAGATGGCGGCTTTAATTGTTACGGAGTCAGGCTTATCTCTATTTTCCAGAGGGCCCTGGTAGCACCAGTTTCCTTGGGCAGGATTGGGGGGGGACAAACTTATCCAGAAAGAGTTCAGCCGTTTCTTTGCAGTCTGTGGTCTGGGATCCGACCTCTTTGGTGATTGTGCTTGGGATTAACTTTTCTCTGTTTCCGCACTTGGCCCAGGAGAATGCTTTGCTCCAGGGATTGGTGTTAAGGTCGCCAGCGAACGACTTCCAAGCCTCGAGCTTGTGTTTTCTGATTTCCATAAGGAATGTATTTCTTAGACTGTTGTACTGTTGCCTGTTATTAGACCTCATACCCTGTCGTCTGGCTCGTAATAAATTCTTTCGCAGTGTTGTAAGGATAGGAGACCACCAAGGGTTTCTTCGCTGATCGTCAGCTGTCCTCTTTAACGGGATAGTGCGATCGGCTGCCAGTTTTATAACTCTGTTTATGCCTGTCGCCATTTCTTCGGCGTTTCTCTCGGGGATGCTGCCGAGTTCACCGAGGAGGACTGAATTAAACGATTCCCAATCAGCACGTTTGGTGTTAAATCGCGAAGCTGATTTGATTTTGGGCGGAGGCTTCGTGAAAGGTGGGCTTTCCTCGACCCCGAGTAGATAGGGACACGAAGCTCCCGGGTTTGGTGTCATCCGACGAGCCTTGCGGTCAGTCATCCGACTACAACTACGGACCTTATATTAGCACGGGGTGCTAGTCAAGGGCCGTAGAGGCCTACGACCGCCAACCGATGGGCCCTCCCCACACCGGAGCATGGCCAGAGGACCGCCGGAGACTGACGGCCGCACGTCGTCTAAGGACCACGAGCATCGAGCGCGCACGGAGGGAATCTCCGGCGGGCTCGTACCATGCGGCTAGGGCATAGCAGGTGCCTTTCGCCATCCTGGTGAGACCGCAATCTATCCTCGTTGCTTTCCGTTTATGGTCACGGACAACCTTCGCTGTATATAGCTCCAACGATAAGCTGGGTAGGCGCTAAGGAGGACCCGTGCATTCCCGGCCGGCTGTCACCGTACGGGTCCGCCCGGTACCGTCACTCGGCAACTTTTCCCTGACCGAGCGTGTGGTCTTTTCCCACATAGTTCGCTCCAGCGAACCGCCACTCCGAAACCAATCCGCCGTCGGCCGGGGGCAGTGTCCACCGCGACCGACGTGTGAGGGCTCGGCGTCAATCTCTCAACGCCGAGGGGCTCCCTCACATCCCGAAGCACCATTATCACTTCCCGTTAGGTAAAGCACATCATTGGTGGGATGCTCGGATGAAGCTTCGTCGACGAAAAGCCTCAGCTTATAGTCCTCCCGAGATTTGGGCCGTGTTCCGCGGGTTCACCGTGGACCCTTGCTCCGCCTCCCCGAGGCGTCACCAGATGGTTAAGCCCAGTGACCGACCCGCTCTTCACGAGGTCACGGTCAGAACCTCTCAACGCCCTAGTCTCCGGAGGTTTCGGTGCGTCCGCGCCCCGGGCGCCGACCCCGACTGGTCTTTTAGTCGCCTCGTACGACAAGCAGGGAATACTGGGGTAGTATTCTCCAAGGCCCCCACCCCAGGGCCTTACTCCTCGTCCCTGACGTATGAGTGCGACCCGGGTCAGGACGCACTCGAGCGTGCCTCACCGCTTCTGCCACTTATGCCTTACGCACTCATCCGAGACACCCCGAGTGCTTTGCCATCCGTCCTGGACGGTGGCTTGCGTCCTGACCCTTACAAGGTTTTGCGACCAGTTGTTGTTATTCTTTCTTTCTTATCTGTCTGTGCGGTTCGTTAGTGCTTCTTTTGCGAACGTAACCAATGCTTCGTAAGTCCTTTTTGTTCTGAGAAAAGCTCCGTTTCTCGGTGGCCAAGGTTCGTCTTCTTCAAATAAGACCTGTTTCAGTTTTTGCCTGGCTCGTCTGGTCCTTGGGCAAAATCTTAATATGTGCTTGGCCGTCTCTGGATTCCTATCGCAGGCGCAGATCGGGTCGTTCGTAAGTTTGAAGCTGTGGGGCTTTGCCCTGAAGTCTCCATGGCCCGTGAGGAATTGAACTGTGTAATGGTCTAGGGACAGCGGGAGGTCGAATCTATCCCGGATCGACGGTATCATGTATTTTGTCCATGATCCTTTTGCCGAACTGTCATACCGTGTTTGCCATTCTGTCATCAGTTCATCGTATTTAAGCGACCAAGATTCGTTGGAGATCATTCCGGATTTCCGCTTCTTGTCTATTACGTTTTTGCTTATTTCTAGATCCAAGGGAAGAGTGCCGGCCACTACTGCCAAGCAGTTTGTGGACGATGTTCTGTAAGCCCCTGTTATAGCCAGTAGAGCTGCTCTCTGTCCGCTTAAGAGTTTTTTCTTGCTCTTTACTAGTTTGGCGCCATGTCCCCAGACTTCTGAGGCGTAAGTGACCCTCGGCAAAAATACGCCTTTATATATTGTGCGGGCTGTCGCGTTTCACATGCCCCAGTTTGCTGAATATAAATTTCTCAGTCTTCTGTACATGTTGCATGATTTGGAGCTTATGGCCGCTATATGATCCCAGTAGCTCCTTCTGGGATCGAGGATAACTCCAAGATATTTTACGGTGGGCGATGATGTAATTCTTGGTTCCACGACAAAATATCCCGGTAAAAATAACCACGACAAAATATAATATAATAGCTGTTGCGATTAGAAGTAATAATCGCACTTTATCTAATCTAGTAATAGGTATTCATTATTTTGATAATGGTATTATAGTGTCATTTTATATCATTACCTACGTCCTACAGTGCGTGTCGTGAGCATTTAACAGTCTTAAATCAAATTTTTTAAGTAACAATTTTTATTTAATTATAAAAAGAAATTGTTAAAAAGGCAATAATTTACTAATATTTGAAGGATATTTATTCAGTATACACCGAAAGAGTGAAGAAAAAATAATTTGGCGTTGCACTGAGTATAAAAGAAAAAAATGTTTGACAAGATGTTACACAACCACAGACGACGAATCAGGTTTGTTGATTTATGATTAAATTTTAGGACGTGGATATAATAATATATATTATAATAAATATATAATAATAAAATATAAGAACTGTCGATACCATTGATCTTATAATATTATATGTGTAATTTTTTCGTAGGGGAATTTCTTGGTAAGAGAGGAGATCATGAACACGTTCCAGATGCAGCATGATTAGAATCAAAGAAGGTAATAGAACGAATAAAAAAAGCTAGTGATTCTAATCAGACAACAAGAAATATTATAAGCGAGGCATTTTCTCAGTCATCTATGCCAATTGCAGCTAGGTTACCTTCAACTGTTGCGCTTAGTCGAACAATTCAACGTTCTCGAAATCAAAATAATGTACCTCCACCAACCCTGTAACTGTTGATTCTTTAGTAATACCTAGCGAATACACATTAACTCTAAGTAATTTACCTTTTTTGCTATATGACAGTAAAAATAATGAAAATTGGGATATTAATAACAGAATATTGATATTCACAACAAATGAAAATTTAAATATACTGAATGACTCCGAAATATGGTTCGCAGATGGAACGTTTAAATCTGTACCCAATATATTTAACCAACTGTATACTATTCACGGTAATATTGACTGCACTGTATATCCCCCTTATATATATATATTAATGTGTAGTAAAAACGAAAATAGTTATTCCGAA
>NW_021770540.1:462336-467807 GCF_005508785.2 Acyrthosiphon pisum
GGATTTTGATATTATAGTGGGATAAGAATAGTTTGGATTATGACATTTATTAACATTTCTTTTTCCTTGTGCATAAGCTGCCAACACATATGTGTCTTTCTTTTTTATATTCTCATGGGTGTTTTTTAGGTGACATCGCTGGTGTATGTATTTTATTATGTTTGCTTATGTACCTGAGGTTAATATCTCTTTAAGAGCAATGGAGCCGGAGTATCAGGATAAATCCTGTCCGCTTCAAAACTCGAGATTCATTAACTGCAGGTGCACTCTGATGATTCAACGCCAATAATGGACGATAAAACGTCAGGCAGCGCCTAAAGCGTGATTTATTGTATTTTGGACAATGCCTATATATTTGATGTTAATCTCTCTTTGAGAGTAGTGGAGCCGGATTATCAGGATGAATCCTGTCCGCTTCAAAACTCGAGATTCATTAACTTCAAATACACTGATAGTTCAACGTCGGAACGATGTAGTATCAGGCGGCGCCTATGACGTAGTTTGTTATACGGGTCTTACAGATCTGCCTATGTATTTGATGTCAATCTCTCTTTAAGAGTAGTGGAGCCGGATTATCAGGATGAATCCTGTCCGCTTCAAAACCCGAGATTCATTGACTTCAAAAACACTCTGATGTATCAACGTTGAACCGATGAAGCATCAGGCGGCACCTATGTCGTAATTTGTTGTACAGTCGTTGGAGATATGCCTATGTATTTGATGTTAATCTCTCTTTAAGGGTAGTGGAGCCGGATTGTCAGGATAAATCCTGTCCGCTTCAAAACCCGAGATTCATTAACTTCAAATACACTCTGATGTATCAACGTTGAACCGTTGAAACATCAGGCGGCACCTATGTCGTAATTTGTTATATGGGTCTTACAGATTTGCCTATGTATTTGATGTCAATCTCTCTTTAAGAGTAGTGGAGCCGGATTATCAGGATGAATCCTGTCCGCTTCAAAACTCGAGATTCATTGACTTCAAATACACTCTGATGTATCAACGTTAAACCGATGAAGCATCAGGCGGCACCTATGTCGTAATTTGTTGTACAGTCGTTGGAGGTATGCCTATGTATTTGATGTTAATCACTCTTTAAGGGTAGTGGAGCCGGATTATCAGGATAAATCCTGTCCGCTTCAAAACCCGAGATTTGCTAACTTCAAATACACTCTGATGGATCAACGTTAGGACGATGAAACATCAGGCGGCATCTAAGATATGGTTTATTTCATTTTGGTGGAGTCCTATATTTCATTCTTTTATTTTATTTAGTTTATCATAGTTCATTTTATTTAACGTTTGGAACTGATTATTGGGAATATTGTAATTGGAAGTTCGTGTATAGGATGTACCTTAATAATTTGATGACATGTGAGGATTGTTCAGGTGGTATAGTAAATAACAATATCGTATTTTGTGGTTAATGGATAAAAGGATGTATTAAATAAATTCATACCTGATGTTCGACACAAACGCAACAGTTAATCTTTTTACTTTGTAAACTAGTTTAAGAGAAGAAAAATGTAAAAAGAAATATGGCGGCACATGAGTCGTGATCGATGATGCTGACGTGACGTTGGTGGCTGCTACATGCACGGAGTATATTGTGTGACTGGTCGTGTTGCTCGTGTGTGGCGTTTATATAAGGAAGCGATTGTCTTATCCCTACTCTATTGTTGTTACGCAACCGCAGAACAGATTATTCGTATTTGTTATATGGATTGCGCATGTGCGTGTATTGATGCTGTGTTTTCGCGCGTTGTCGTTAAGTTTTTGGCAAATTCAATATGATATAAGTGTTCCCTATGTTAAGTGCTACCTTATTATTCTTTTTGCGCATAGTTTTTGCAGTGATTTCTAGTTGTTTGACTAAATGTTGTTTAGTGCGCATGTGTGTATGTTTCATGTCATTTTGCAAAATGTGGTTGGTTTTTTTGGCGATATTGGTTCGGGAGAGGTGTTTTGTACATTATGCACTGTCTCATTGTTTTTTTGCGTATGATTTTGGCGGTGACATCTGGTTATTTGACTGAATGTTGTGCGGCGCACATGTGTATATGTTTATGTCATTTTTGCACATTGTCGTTGGTCATTGGCAATGTTGTTACGAAAAGGGGTGTTTCGTATGCTATGATCTTTCTCATTGTTGTTTTCGCGCATGATTTTGGCAGTGACATCTGGTTATTTGATCGAATTGTCGTATACTGCGCATGTATGTTTGTTTAAATCGTGTTTTGCACAAATGATTTGTTTCTGTAAGTTGTAATTATTTAGTATGGCGATGGATGAGATATTTTGTGTTGTCACCTTTAGTATTGAGTTTGTATAGTGTAAATGTTGTAGTGAATTTTGATGAGGTGTCGTCTGAATTTACGTCGTGATATTGTATTGTAGTTTTTTGTTCTCCCTTTGTGTAATTTTTTTTAGCTGTGGTATTCTGTTACTTGGGTGTTTAGTTAGGTTATGTGTTTGTGTGCAATTTTACCTTTGTAAAACATTTTAGGAATGATATTTCGTTAATTTGAGTAAGAGTGACATATTGTGTATGCGCGTGCATTTACGCTGTATTTCGTATGTTTCCGTTTTTTGTGAATATTGCACGAAGTATGTGTTTTGATTTGTTCTGTATTTATGTATGCTATTGTAATTTTTCTGGTATGGATTTTTGGCAAGATTTTGGCATTTAGATTAATTTTGTATTTGTGCGCATGCGTTGGTGTGAATATTGTAGGCAGTTTCTGGTACGGAGGAATTTTGGTTGCGTAATAGAGTGGTGGTGTTGCGTAATGTTTTCTTATCTTATTATTTATTTTTTGTCCATATATGGGCATCTTTTTGATGTATGGACGTATCAGAAAGATTATTGTGTAACGGTTATGGAATGTTAATTGCCTAATGTTTTTTTTTAGTATTGCGTAATGTGTTTTAGTTGCGTTTGTGCTTTACCCTCAAGTATGAACTTACTTGGTACATACTTTTGTAAGTTTATTCAAATTCATAATATAATATTCATCTATTACAATTACGAAATAAAATTTAAACCCAGAATCTTAAACTCCAATGTAGACGCGTTAAGTAGAATGTATACCATCAAAGAAATAAACGACAAAAGTTACGCGACATTTTTGAAAAAAACCGGATCAACTATTATTACGAACAAAAACGTTAAGGAAGTACATGGGGAACTATTAGAGTCACCAAACGAGTACCACATTGTTTCGGAAATAGAAAAATATTATAATTTTAGATCAGGAATAAACTACGAATTAAAAAGAAAGTTCGGAAACGATAAAACGTTAAAAGCCAATAAAAATATGGGCGTCGTTGTCAAATTTAAATACGAAGATAGGTATATTATATTTTTGATTACCAAAACTAAGGAGAAGCAATTGGCAACCTACGAGAACATGCACTTAGCACTATTAAATTTAAAGTACTTTTGTATGAAACATTCATTAAAGAAATTAGCAATGAACCAATTGGGACACAAAGATGGACTTCACTGGACTCAAATTCGATCAATGATAAGATATATTTTTCGTAGTACAGATATAGAAATAATAATTTGTGCGAAATTACAATTTAGCGATGAAGAAAAATTGACAATTTTCAAACAATTTCACGACTCTCTTTTAGGGGGGCACGCCGGTACGAACCGGACAGTTAAAAAAATAAAACGGCAATTTAACTGGCCGAATTTAAGACAGGAAGTCAAACAATACGTAAAGAATTGCGCGTCATGTCAAGCTAATAAAGTTTCAAATAGACATCAGAAACGGCCGATGATTATAACGGGCACGAGCTCAAAACCTTTCGAAAAAATATTTATGGACATCTTAGGACCCCTTATGAAAACTAATAAAGGAAATTCGGTTATATTAACGATGCAGGACGATCTAACGAGATACGTTCTTGCAGTTCCATTACCCAATCATTTGGCAAATATAGTAGCCAGAGCTTTTGTAACAAAATTTGTATGTGTTCACAGTATTCCGGAAACAATCCTTACGGACCAAGGTACGGATTTTCTTAGTAATATTTTTAAAGAAGTATGCAAACTTTTGTAAATTAATAAAATTCAATGCTCGGCGTTCTATCTACAATCCAACGGTTCAATCGAGCGATATCATAGAGTTCTTGCTGAATATCTGCGACATTATATACAAAAAGACTTAAATAATTGGGACGAATTACTATCCTATGCGTTATTCGTATATAATTCGACAGAGCACACTTCGACTCGTTATCAACCGTACGAGTTACTATACGGAAGAGAACTAAATGTACCAGTAAAGTTAAAATGTGATCCAGAACCGAGGTACAACTACGACGATTATGTTTTCGACATGAAAGAAAAAATGCAAATTGCTCATAAGATAGCCAAAGAAAATCTGATTAAGGGTAAAATTAAATCGAAAAACACTACGACAAAACAAAGCACTGCGAAGACTTATGCATTACAGATTCCGTGCTACTCAAGGACCACATACAGAAAAATAAACTCCAGCCACTATGGAAAGGACCGTACGAAGTTTTGGATATTTTAGATACCGAAAACGTAGTAATATTAAGAAATAGGAAAAGAGTAACTGTCCATAGAAATTACGTAAAAAAATTTCATAAGGACACAGTGACACTCGCAGACGGCGAATGATAAAAACGAAATATATATAGTGTAATTATGTAATGAACTTAGTAGGCGTGTATTAGTTATAAGATAGTAAAATTAGGTTATATGTACGAAATAATAATGTAGAAGTATGAGATATTATAATAATGCAGATTGCATTACTTCTAATAACATTCCATTAAGTGCAATATTGCATATTTAAGTGTAGACTATTCGAAATTTCGACAAATAACAATATTATAATTGTTTTGTGCTTAGTAGAAATTCGAAATCTATGACAACACATCGCGGAATTAATATACCATTCGTTCACTATTACAATTGTTAATAACACTTCGAAAAACGAATAGTAGACGTATTATAAATCATTATTAATATAATTTCCACGTTGAAAAACACCGCAATCCATATTATATTATGTTCTTATTTCTGCGGACTTCGATTTACATATAATATAGAGTTAATATTGTTAGAATATAGGTCATATATGTTAAACGAAATAAAAAAAATAATAATAAAAAAAAAAAATAATAATAATAAATTAAGTTTAGATAAATAAAGAAACATTTATATATAGGTCAAACAGGTTAATCGGTCATTACGACAGGAAAATCGTTAGAGCCGTTGAAGCCGGTAACAATGAAGAAATATACGAATGTTTATGGAAGCTTTCTCGTCTTCCGATCACCATGAAAAATTAGTCATACAATGGAAGCACGTAGTAGCGACGGAGCTAACAAATTCATTTTACTGCTCAAAGAAAACCACGATAGTTCTTAAATAATAAATATGATAGTAATTTGGATTAACATATAGCATTAGTAAAACTTAATTT
>NW_021770540.1:467857-479996 GCF_005508785.2 Acyrthosiphon pisum
TGTCGACCTTCCCGCTGTGAACCCGTGTTGTTCTCGTGGGTGTTTAAGTTAGTTCAGCGTCAATGAATTGGATAATTATGGTCTCCAATGCTTTACCCAGTGTGGGTAGTAGACTAATCGGTCGATAAGACTTAGTCAAACTTTTATCCAGTTTGCCAGGCTTTGGTATGAGAACTAATGTTGCCGTTTTCCAGCACTCTGGAAAGATCCCGTTGGATACACACAAGCCAAATAGTTGTGTTATATGCGCTTGTAAAGCTGGCCAAGCTTTCCTCAATATGGCCGCGGTTATCCCGTCTGCGCCGGGAGCACTAGTGGGCCTAATTCTCCAGATGGCGGCTTTAATTGTTACGGAGTCAGGCTTATCTCTATTTTCCAGAGGGCCCTGGTAGCACCAGTTTCCTTGGGCAGGATTGGGGGGGGACAAACTTATCCAGAAAGAGTTCAGCCGTTTCTTTGCAGTCTGTGGTCTGGGATCCGACCTCTTTGGTGATTGTGCTTGGGATTAACTTTTCTCTGTTTCCGCACTTGGCCCAGGAGAATGCTTTGCTCCAGGGATTGGTGTTAAGGTCGCCAGCGAACGACTTCCAAGCCTCGAGCTTGTGTTTTCTGATTTCCATAAGGAATGTATTTCTTAGACTGTTGTACTGTTGCCTGTTATTAGACCTCATACCCTGTCGTCTGGCTCGTAATAAATTCTTTCGCAGTGTTGTAAGGATAGGAGACCACCAAGGGTTTCTTCCCTGAGCGTCAGCTGTCCTCTTTAACGGGATAGTGCGATCGGCTGCCAGTTTTATAACTCTGTTTATGCCTGTCGCCATTTCTTCGGCGTTTCTCTCGGGGATGCTGCCGAGTTCACCGAGGAGGACTGAATTAAACGATTCCCAATCAGCACGTTTGGTGTTAAATCGCGAAGCTGATTTGATTTTGGGCGGAGGCTTCGTGAAAGGTGGGCTTTCCTCGACCCCGAGTAGATAGGGACACGAAGCTCCCGGGTTTGGTGTCATCCGACGAGCCTTGCGGTCAGTCATCCGACTACAACTACGGACCTTATATTAGCACGGGGTGCTAGTCAAGGGCCGTAGAGGCCTACGACCGCCAACCGACGAATCGCAATTGATAAAATGTGCCAATTGCAAGAAAAAGACGCACAAGGCGTCATCGGCTAGCTGTCCAGCCCGAGGTGCCGCGGAGAGAATTATGCTCCGGCATACGGACTTTAATACAAAAGACAATGAGCAGTAAAACAATAATAAAAATATTCCAGCACAACTTAAATCGGGACCACGCAGCCTCCCACCAGTTACGTGAGGCCTGCAAAAAACATAAGATAGACTACCTATTGGTACAAGAGCCATTAGTCAACAATGGAAAGATATGCCTTTGAAAGCTGCTCGGCAAACATTAGCGCCTGCTCAGGTGCTGCAATAATCGCTCTTACTAATAAATGCCAGACACTTAAACTTAGTTCCCACACGTCAAACCATATGGTCGCCGTGAAAATCGCTTATGGGGGCAGCGTCAAGAAGCATGTCGTGCTAGTTTCGGCATACTTCAAGTATAATCAGCCGACTACTGCTCACGTGGAAACATTGGAACAGGTCCTGGCGAAGGAAAACAGGATAATAATTTGTGCGGACACCAATGGGCACTCAGCGAGATGGTTCTCCACTAAACGAAACCGACGGGGTGGAATCGTTGAAAAATGTATTGATAAAAACGGCCTAATCATACATAACCGCCCTGGTACGATGAATACGTTCTCCCGCCGCGATGGACGTGCATCGAATATCGATGTAACGCTATCATCAGCCAATACGGCCAATATGATAAAGGAGTGGACAGTCTCCGACTTAACAGACAGTGACCATCGCGTCATCAGCTTCAACCTTGCGGTGACCGAACGGGCTGTGAGAGCACCGACATACAGACGATATAATGTAAAATTAGCTGACTGGGACCTGTTCAGGACTACCCTTTTCGGTGAAATAGGCCGAATACCGGACAGCCGTATCTGTACAAACAAATCAGCCGAGTGCATAACTCGTGCGATAACCATAGCTGCTGACAAGGCCATTCCCAAAAGGAAATCAGCTGACAAAACGGGCAGAAGTCCATGGTGGTCTCCAGTTTTGTCTACCCTCCGCCAAAATTTGGTCCGCCAAAGGCGGTGCGGTCTTAGAGACACCGACACCCCAGCATATAATAGGCTCCGTAATGACTTTCTTGCAGAGATCAGAAAACACAAAAGGGCCTCATGGAAGAGCTTTGTTGGTGACCTTAATGAAAACCCATGGGGTAAAGCCTTCGTATGGGCAAAGCATGGAAACTCGAATCACTCCATGCCCAGTACGCTAACTGGATCGGATGGGATCGAAACCACGAACGGTCAAGAAACTGCAAACCTTATCCTGGACACGTTTGTCCCTCCTGACCCAGACGGAGACGGACCTGTAACACAAGGACCCATAGACCGTAAAGACTCACTAAGTTCAGACATAATAAAAGCTGCCATCTGGAAGATGAGAACCAACAGCGCTTCAGGCACCGATGGCATCACACCTGGCATACTCCGAAAATCGTGGCCTCCGCTTAGGGAGATAATTACGGATCTTTTCTCCAACTGTCTCCAGAACGGTTCCTTCCCGGAGTGCTGGAAGTTAGCGAGACTTGTAATAATCCCCAAGCCCGGAAAGGACAATCTCGACGAGGTTAAGGCCTATCGCCCTATTAGTCTCCTGCCTGTCCTTGGGAAAGCCCTTGAGTCTGTCGTCATAGCTGAACCGACGCGTGAGACAAACCTTGACTCACATAGGGAACAGCACGGATTCACCGCTGACAGATCTACCATCAGTGCAATCGAGAGCCTGTATAACTGGGTCGACGCGTCAAGTGCAGGACATATATTTGGGGTGTTCTTGGTCATCACTGGCGCGTTCGACAATGTCCAGTGGGCTCCATTGCTTAGGCAGGTAAATGAACTTGGAGCTTCCATCGGCACTCAAAGAATGATCAACTCATACCTCAGTAACAGAACAGCCGAGTTCAACCTCGATGGCATACGATATGGTCGGACGCTGGAACGAGGTTGCCCGCAAGGGTCACAACTTGGGCCAACCCTTTGGAAGGTCGCAATGATCCCGATTTTCGCGGCCATATCGGAATCTCGAACACTAAAAATTATAACATACGCTGACGATATTCTTCTCATGGTCGGAGCAGCAAGACCGCACACTGCTTTCCGCCGGATTGAAAGAGAATTGGAGACTCTAAAAACTTGGGCCACAAACTTTAATCTCGAGTTCTCCGCTAGCAAAAGCCAGCTCCTTTCCCTAAAGGGAGGTCTGAAACCTGGGTATGACGTGAGCTTTGGCACTGGAGTGAATGTCCCCAGGATATCGTCGACTGCCACAGCGAGATACCTTGGAGTACTCCTTGATCCTAGACGGAGTTACTGGGACCATGTCGTCTCAATATGCCAAAAATCGAAACCATTGTACAACCGTCTCAGGTCCCTCTACTCAGCGAATTGGGGCATGGGCAGAACAGCTGCCAAAACCATTTACAGAGGCGTGTTCCTCCCAAGGATCACTTACCCCCGCTGAGATCTGGTCTGAGGGCGCCAAGCTCGTTAAGAGTCGGAAAAAACTACTGTCAGCGCAAAGGGCCCCGCTGCTGGCCATCACGTGTGCTTATGAAACTTCGTCGACAAATTGCCTAGTAGTGGTGGCAGGCACTCTACCCCTGGACTTGGAAATCCAATTCCAAGCCCTGAAGCGGGCACATTCAAGGCTGAAAATTACACCAGAAGCCTTTTCCGAAAGTACGGACGTACTCATGAACGAATGGCAAACCCGATACGAGTCAACCGAGAAGGGCAGTTGGACTCAAAAAATGATGCCATCGGTAAAGTATAGATGCAACTTACCACTTAATCTAGATCACTATACTACTCAATTCCTGACTGGGCACGGGGACTTCAGAGCCAAGCTTCACAGCTTTAAGCTAGCTCCGGACCCCATTTGCGAATGTGACCGTATGCCAGAAACAGTCATCCATGTATTGAGATTCTGCCCCAGAACCAAAGTCGCCTGTATAAAACTAAAACGCGCCCTAAGGGCGGAAGGCGTCGGATGGCCCCCGGCGAACGGAGCTTTCCTCAAAAGCAAGAAAACTTACGAAGCACTTACAACCTTTGCAAGAGCGGCACTAACGAACAGAAACGACCGCTGACCAAGGGGAAAATAAGGACAGTTGACCTTATGGGTCAGGACGCGGCCACCGTCGACGACGGATGGCATAGCACTCGGGGTGTCTCGATGAGTGTGAAAGGCGTAAGTGGCAGAAGCGGGAGACACGCTCGAGTGCGTCCTGAACCGGGTCGCACTCATACGTCAGGCACTCATACGTCAGGGACGAGGAGTTAGGCCCTGTGGTGGGGGCCTTGGAGAATTCCACCTCAGTATTCCCTGCTTGTCGTACAAGGCGACTAAAAGGGAACTGGCCAGACGGGTCGGCGCCTGGGGCGCGGACGCACCGAAACCTTCGGGGACTAGGGATTGGTTTCGGAGTGGCGGTTCGCTGGAGCGAACTATGTGGGAAAAGACCACATGCTCGGTCAGGGGAAAGTTGCCGAGTGACGGTACCGGGCGGACCCGTACGGTGACAGCCGGCCGGGAAAGCACGGGTCCTCCTTAGCGCTCACCCAGCTTATCGTTGGAGCTATATACAGCGAAGGTTGTCCGTGACCAAAAACGGAAAGCGATGTGGATAGTTTGCGACCCCACCAAGGTGGCGAAAGGCACCTGTATGCCCTAGCTGTATGGTACGGACCCGCCGGAGAACCCCTCCGTGCGCGCCCGGTTCTCGTGGTCCCTAGACGACGTGCGGTCGTCAATCCCCGGCGGTCCTCTGGCCATACGAAAGTGTGGGGCGGCCGGCCGGCTGGCGGCCGTAGACCTCTACGGCTCTTGACTAGCACCCCGTGCTAATATGAGGTCCGTAGTTGTAGTCGGAGGTCATGCCGCAAGTCGTGTCCGAGGACATCAACCCGGGAGCTTCGTGTCCCTATCTACTCGGGGTCGAAATAGCTTGACGAAATCTTGATCAGCAACAATCGTCTGGGCAGAGCTAGTTTCAAAGTTCTTGGCAAATGCGAGGAGCAACGCGATGCTCTCCGCTCGCTTCAAGATCATATAAATGACCTCCACTGCGACTTGGGGGCGCAGAGGGAGAAGTACAACCAATGTCTTGTCGATAAAGAAAATGTCATAGCCGATTTGGCAGCCCTTCGCACGATCGGTATTTCTGTCCCAGAGAAACTGCACACTCCTAATAGGCCTATATCTCCCCCTTTACAATTTGTCAACATTGACAATGACGACGACTGCATTATGGTCGTCAGCCCGTCGGGAGCTTCCTATGCCACAGCTGCTACCAAACCCATGGCGCCTTCTTCTAAAAAGTCGAAGAAAAGGGAAAAACGTGATGACTTCCCTGTGCTTAAGACGCCTATTGCGCCAAGAAGCAATGTTAAGGATAGACTGGGCACAAAGAAACCTGCCAAAAATTTGGAAAAGAACAAAGCTGCACAAACGATCAAAGCTAGGGACCGATCTGCCAGGTTAGGGCCTAGATTCGAAGTTACAACGGGCGACGAGGGCTGGAAGGACCTTCGTAAGTCAATCGAACAAAAACTTCCTAACCCTAGGATCAGAACGGTTAAGAAAAAGGACGGTGGCCTGATTCTTTTCCCTGAGGATGACAATACCACAGCAGCATTACGCCGCACTATCAATCTCGTTGAGAGGGCCCCACGGTGGCCTAGGGTCATCATAAAATTTGTTGATAGATACCTGGAAAAGGACGAGATCCCGTGGGCTCTCAGTCAGAACGTTTCCCTCAGGATTAATGAACAAGAGCTAGGTAGCATTTCGCCTCTTTTCAAACTGGGTCCTCGTGACGGTCACGCAGTTCATTGGGTTGTTGAAGTCGCATCGGATATTCTGACGAAAATTGAAGGCAAATCGGCCTATCTTGGAATGACTAAATGTAAAATAAAATTTTATGATTTAGTCACCCAGTGCTATAAATGCCAAGGTTTTGGCCACACAGCCATTAAATGCAGGGAAGATTAGTCCAGGTGCAAAAATTGCTCTGAAAGGCATGACTCCAGGAACTGCACGGTGCAAACCCTTAAGTGCCCCAACTGTCGCAGTGGGTCACACAATGCGGCCTCAGCTAAGTGTCCGGCAAGAGCGGCTGCCATCAGACGACTTACCCGTCAGACCGATTTTGGTAAATCATGTACTTCCTCAGGGGTCAAAGGTACCGTCCCATTAAATGGAAAGTAAAATAATTAGAATATTCCAGCACAATCTTAACCGTGACCGTGCTGCCTCCCACCAGTTACGCGAAGCCTGCAAAAAACAGAGAATAGATTTCCTTCTAGTGCAAGAACCATTAGTTTGCAACGGGAAAATATATGCCTTTGAGCGATGCAAATGCCATATAAGCCATAAATCGGGAGCAGCGGTCATTTCCCTGACAGATCGTTTTCAATGCATATCCCTTAGTTCACATACGTCTAACCATACGGCCACGGTTAAAGTCACATTCGGCAAAAGGCCTTGTGACAATGTTGTGCTTACATCAGCGTACTTTAAGTACAATGAGCCGACAATCGCCCACTTAGAACGCCTTAATCAGATCCTGGTCACCGAATCCAGAGTGATAATTGCCGCAGACACAAACGGCCACTCGCCGCGTTGGCATTCGGAATCGAGAAACCGCCACGGCAGGCTCACTGAACAGTTTATAGATAATCACGACCTCAACATTCATAATACCGCGGGTCAGATGAACACCTTCTGCCGTCGGGGTAACCGTACCTCTAACATTGATGTCACATTGTCCACAAGCAATATCAGCCGTAGCATTGATAACTGGTCTGTCAGCGACTTAACCGATAGCGACCACAGGGTAATAGCCTTCACTATGAAAGTGAAAAGCACAGTCAAAAAGGCGTCTCACGAAAAGCGGTATGACCTTTAGAACAGCCGACTGGGATCTGTTTAATTCCACACTCCTCAGTGAAATTGGTAGCATAGATGATTCCTCGATCGAATCCTCGGCCTTAGGCATCAACCGTGTGCTGGCAATCGCCGCTGACCGTGCGATCCAACGTAGGATACTGGGTAGAACCTCTGATAGGAGCATCTGGTGGTCGCCTGTGCTCTCCATGCTCCGTCAAAACCTGGTCCGCAAGAGACGCGAAGGTCTTAGGAGTAGTAACAGACAGGCTTACAACCGATTACGTAATGAATTCCTTACTGAAATAAGAAATCACAAGCTAGCCGCTTGGAAGTGCTTTGCGAGCGAACTTAATGCAAACCCATGGTGCAAAGCATTCAAATGGGCTAAGGGTAGTCATAGCATGAAAAAATGCCCAGCTCCATGACAAAGCCTGATGGATCTCTCACTTCTGACTGCAGTGAGACCGCGGAACTCCTGCTGGACACTTTTGTCCCCGCAGATCCCGACCAAGTACAAGGCGTCACGGATCTCCAAGGTCCATTACAAACAAGGGATCTTCCCTCTTCAGAAGATATCAAAGCCGCCATATGGCGCATGCGGCCTACCGGAGCACCTGGTGCAGACGGCATCACTGCGGGCATTCTAAGGAAAGCCTGGCCAGCTCTCCGTGATTCCATTACTTATCTCTTCGGCAGATGCCTTCAAGTCGACACCTTCCCAGACTGTTGGAAAATTGCCAAGCTGGTCATTATCCCCAAACCAGCCCGCACAGACCTTTGTAGTGTTAAGTCGTTTAGGCCCATTAGCCTACTTCCATCACTGGGTAAGGCACTTGAAACCCTTATTATAAGAAACATAGGACAGGAGACAAATTTGGACTCCTTTGCCGAGCAGCACGGCTTCACTGCTGGTAAATCCACAGTTAGCGCCCTGTGTAGTGTACACGCGCGAATCGATGCGTCCAAATCCAGGCATATTTTTGGAACTTTCCTGGACATTACGGGCGCTTTCGATAACGTCAGATGGTTGCCACTGCTCACACAAATGTCCAATCTGGGCGCCTCGCTTGGTACCTCGAGAATAGTAAATTCGTATCTCCATAACAGGTGGGCAGATCTCGAACTTGAGGGCATCCATTACCGAAGGAGGCTCGCTAGGGGTTGTCCCAAGGGTTCACAGCTAGGCCCGACCCTCTGGAAGATCGCCATGACACCCATATATGGTAAACTCCCGGAAACCAGCACGCTAAAAATAATAACATACGCAGATGATATCCTTATGATGGTTGGTGCCGCTAGACCAAAAACGGCCTTCCATCGCATTGAAAAGAACCTGGACATTCTTAACGATTGGGCCTCAACGTTCGGCCTCGATTTCTCGGCCAACAAAAGTCAGCTATTATCTCTTAAAGGAGGTCTTAAACCTGGCTATAGCGTTCGCTTTGGTACGAGGGCAGATGCTCCCGTCATCGAATCTTCGGCTACGGCCAAGTACCTCGGAGTTTACCTCGACCCTAGACGGAGCTTCTGGGATCATATTGAGTACATAAGTTCTAAATCCAAGGACATGTACAGCAGAATGAGGAGACTCCGCTCGGCGAACTGGGGTATGGGTCAATTGGCGGCCAGGACCATTTACAGAGGTGTCTTCCTTCCACGAGTAACTTATGCCGCAGAGATATGGGCATCTGGCACCAATCTAATTAAAAGTAAAAAGAAACTACTTAGCGCTCAGAGAGCTCCACTATTGGCGATGACCGGTGCCTACAATACCGCGTCCACTAACTGCCTCCCGGTAGTTGCAGGCACCATGCCCTTAGATCTCGAAATCCGTATGCACGTTCATAAACGTAAACTCCTCGCACAAGAAATACCGAAAGAAGCTTACGACGACAGTGTAAATGACCTCTTCGTTGAATTGCAGCGCAGCTACGACTCCCTGCCCAAGGGGAACTGGTCCAAGAAAATGATACCATCGGTCAGGTATAGGTACTACCTACCGATGAAGCTGGACCATTACACTACTCAGTTTCTAACTGGCCACGGCGATTTCCGGGCTAAATTGCATAGTTTCAATCTTGTCACCAACCCCATATGCGAGTGTGACCGGAAGCCTGAAACGGTCAACTACGTCCTCCGGTTCTGCCCAAGGACCAAAAGAGCCCGCATCAGGCTGAAGAGGGCACTTAGCGATGAAGGCGTGTCTTGGCCACCAGCGGACGGGGCCTTCCTAACAAACAAGGCACTTTATGAGGCGTTGGCAAGATTTGCCAGGGAAGCCCTCACCAACCGATCGGACAGATGAAAAAAGGAAAAACGAATCACATACTCATTGTATGTTAAGGGTTGTTAACTCAATGGGCTAGAACGCCGCCCCGTCAAACTGACGGAAGGCACAGTCTCGGGGTGTTCCCGATGAGCACGTTTGGTGTAAGCAGCAGAAACGGGGGAACACGCTCGAGCGCGTTCTGGCCCGGGCCGTGCTCATACGTCTGGGACGAGGAGTTAGGCCTTGGAGAATTCCACCTCAGTACTCCCTGCTTGTCGTACGAGGCGACTAAAAGGGAACAGACCAGCCGGGGTCGGCGCCCGGGGCGCGGACGCACCGAGACCTCCGGGGACTAGGGCGTTGAGAGGTTCTGACCGCGACCTCGTGAAGAGCGGGTCGGTCACTGGGCTTAAACACCTGGTGACGCCTTAGGGGCGTGGTTGAGGTTCTGACCGCGACCTCGAGAAGAGCGGGTCGGTCACTGGACTTAACCACCTGGTGACGCCTCTGGGAGGCGGAGCAAGGGTCCACCGTGAACCCGCGGTACACGGCCCAAATCTCTGGAGGACTATAAGCTGAGGCTTGTCGCCGACGAAGCTTCGTCCGCGCATCACACCATTGATGTGCTATACCTAACGGGAAGCGATAATGGTGCTTCGGGATGTGAGGGAGCCCCTCGGCGTTGAGAGATTGACGACGAGCCCTCACACGTCGGTCGCGGTGGACACTGCCCCGGCCGACGGCGGATTGGTTTCGGAGTGGCGGTTCGCTGGAGCGAACTATGTGGGAAAAGACCACACGCTCGGTCAGGGGAAAGTTGCCGAGTGACGGTACCGGGCGGACCCGTACGGTGACAGCCGACCGGGAATGCACGGGTCCTCCTTAGCGCCTACCCAGCTTATCGTTGGAGCTATATACAGCGAAGGTTGTCCGTGACCATAAACGGAAAGCAACGAGGATAGATTGCGGTCTCACCAGGATGGCGAAAGGCACCTGCTATGCCCTAGCCGCATGGTACGAGTCCGCCGGAGATTCCCTCCGTGCGCGCTCGGTGCTCGTGGTCCTTAGACGACGTTCGGCCGTCAGTCTCCGGCGGTCCTCTGGCCATGCTCCGGTGTGGGGAGGACCCGTCGGTTGGCGGTCGTAAGCCTCTATGGCCCTTGACTAGCACCTCGAGCTAATATAAGGTCCGTAGTTGTAGTCGGATGACTGACCGCAAGGCTAGTCGGATGACACCAAACCCGGGAGCTTCGTGTCCCTATCTACCCATGCCAACCCTTTGGAAGGTCGCAATGACCCCGATTTTCGCGGCCATATCGGAATCTCGAACATTAAAAATTATAACATACGCTGACGATATTCTTCTCATGGTCGGAGCAGCAAGACCGCACACTGCTTTCCGCCGGATTGAAAGAGAATTGGAGACTCTAAAAACTTGGGCCACAAACTTTAATCTCGAGTTCTCCGCTAGCAAAAGCCAGCTCCTTTCCCTAAAGGGAGGTCTGTAACCTGGGTATGACGTGATCTTTGGCACTGGAGTGAATGCCCCCAGGATATCGTCGACTGCCACAGCGAGATACCTTGGAGTACTCCTTGATCCTAGACGGAGTTACTGGGACCATGTCGTCTCAATATGCCAAAAATCGAAACCATAGTACAACCGTCTCAGGTCCCTCTACTCAGCGAATTGGGGCATGGACAGAACAGCTGCCAAAACCATTTACAGAGGCGTGTTCCTCCCAAGGATCACTTATGCCGCTGAGATCTGGTCTGAGGGCACCAAGCTCGTTAAGAGTCGGAAAAAACTACTGTCAGCGCAAAGGGCCCCGGTGCTGGCCATCACGAGTGCTTATGAAACTTCGTTGACAAATTGCCTAGCAGTGGTGGCAGGCACTCTACCCCTGGACTTGGAAATCCAATTCCAAGCCCTGAAGCGGGCACATTCAAGGCTGAAAATTACACCAGAAGCCTTTGCCGAAAGTACGGACGTACTCATGAACGAATGGCAAACCCGATACGAGTCAACCGAGAAGGGCAGTTGGACACAAAAAATGATGCCATCGGTAAAGTATAGATGCAACTTACCGCTTAATCTAGACCACTATACTACTCAATTCCTGACTGGTCACGGGGACTTCAGAGCCAAGCTTCACAGCTTTAAGCTAGCTTCGGACCCCATTTGCGAATGTGACCGTATGCCAGAAACAGTCAGCCATGTATTGAGATTCTGCCCCAGAACCAAAGTCGCCCGTATAAAACTAAAACGCGCCCTAAGGGCGGAAGGCGTCGGATGGCCCCCGGCGAACGGAGCTTTCCTCAAAAGCAAGAAAACTTACGAAGCACTTACAACCTTTGCAAGAGCGGCACTAACGAACAGAACCGACCGCTGACCAAGGGGAAAATAAGGACAGTTGACCTTATGGATCAGGACGCGGCCACCGTCGACGACGGATGGCATAGCACTCGGGGTGTCTCGATGAGTGCGTAAGGCGTAAGTGGCAGAAGCGGGAGACACGCTCGAGTGCGTCCTGACCCGGGTCGCACTCATACGTCAGGGACGAGGAGTTAGGCCCTGTGGTGGGGGCCTTGGAGAATTCCACCTCAGTATTCCCTGCTTGTCTACAAGGCGACTAAAAGGGAACTGGCCAGACGGGTCGGCGCCTGGGGCGCGGACGCACCGAAACCTTCGGGGACTAGGGCGTTGTGAGGTTCTGACCGCGACCTCGTGAAGAGCGGGTCGGTCACTGGGCTTAACCACCTGGTGACGCCTTGTGGGCGTGGCTGAGGTTCTGACCGCGACCTCGTGAGAGCGGGTCGGTCACTGAGCTTACCACCT
>NW_021770540.1:485470-492255 GCF_005508785.2 Acyrthosiphon pisum
ATGAAAGGTATTCCTTCAGATTACGACGTACCATTTATATGTGAATCGCTCTTCACGCAGAATACCGTAGCTGAAGAAGCCAGCAGCTCAGAGATCAGACCGCTGTTTAGATGCGGTAAGCGAGGCTTGGATACTACTGACTGGGTGATAGAGCTTTCACCACGTCTGTACAAAGCGTTAATTCATAAACGAACCTATATCGGTATGGTATCCACCTTCCCAAGGCCGTTCACTGAGGCCCCATACTGTCGTAAATGTCTTTCTCTTACACACGAGACCAAGGAGTTCGAAAAAGATGGTGTCACTTGCTTCCATTGTGCCAAAACAGGCCATGACAAGAAATCTTGCCCCGAGTCTTCGAGCAGACCTACTTGCGCACAATGCAATGGTCGACACAAGTCCTTGTCCAACGACTGCAAAAAATGGGTGTCCAGAATAAGGCAGTTACAGACATACACCGACTATGAAGGCTGAAATACGCATAATACAGCACAACTTAAATAGAGACCGCACGGCCAGCCACCAACTTAGTGCAATTTGCCTGGAACAAAAAATTGACTATGTTCTTATCCAAGAACCGATGATAGTGAACCAGTCTGTATACGGTTTCGAAAGCTGCAGGAGGTCGCTGATCAGCAGGGACTCCGGTGCAGCCATCATAGTCCTGACTAATCGATACCAATCAATAAACCTTAGCTCTTACTTATCCAATAACATAGTGGCAATACGCGTAACCTATGGTCCCAGGCCCTGCAACAATATAGTCCTTGTGTCTTCCTATTTTAAGTTCAACATTCCGACAATGATACATATTGAACGCTTAAACCAAATCCTTGTCAAGGAAAAAAGGACCCTGATTGGGGCTGACACTAACGGCCACTCTAAGCGTTGGCACTCGCTTTCCCGCAACCGCCGCGGCAGAATCATAGAGGAATGTATTGATGAAAATGGTCTTAAAGTTCACAACCTTCCTGGTCAGTTGAACACCTTCAGTAGAAACGATGGTAGAACGTCGAACATTGATGTCACCCTGTCTACAGCGGACATTGCACATTTAGTCAGAGGCTGGCAGGTAAATGACTCTACTGATAGTGACCACAGAGTCATTAGATTCAGCATGGCGATCACTAAGCCTCCGCCCAAAATCAAATCAGCTTTGCGATATAACACCAAACTTGCTGATTGGGAATCGTTTAATTCAGTCCTCCTCGGTGAACTCGGCAGCATCCCCGAGAGAAACGCCGAAGAAATGGCGACAGGCATAAACAGAATTAGAAAACTGGCAGCCGATCGCACTAACCCGTTAAAGAGGTCAGCTGACGCTCCGGGAAGAAACCCTTGGTGGTCTCCCATCCTTACAACACTGCGAAAGAATTTATTACGAGCTAGACGACAGGGTATGAGGTCCATTAACAGGCAACAGTACAACAATCTAAGAAATACATTCCTTATGGAAATCAGAAAACACAAACTCGAGGCTTGGAAGTCGTTCGCTGGTGACCTTAACACCAATCCCTTGAGCAAAGCATTCTCCTGGGCCAAGTGCGGAAACAGAGAAAAGCTAATCCCAAGCACAATCACCAAAGAGGACGGATCCCAGACCACAGACTGCAAAGAAACAGCTGAACTCTTTCTGGATAAGTTTGTACCCCCCGATCTTGCCCAAGGAAACTGGTGCTACCAGGGCCCTCAGGAAAATAGAGATAAGCCTGACTCCGTAACAATTAAAGCCGCAATCTGGAGAATTAGGCCCACTAGTGCTCCCGGCGCAGATGGAATAACCGCGGCCATATTGAGGAAAGCTTGGCCAGCTTTACAAACGCATATAACACAACTCTTTGGCTTGTGTGTATCAAACGGGATTTTTCCAGAGTGCTGGAAAACGGCAACATTAGTCCTCATACCAAAGCCTGGCAAACTGGATAAAAGTTTGAATAAGTCCTATCGACCGATTAGTCTACTACCCACACTGGGTAAAGCATTGGAGACCATAATTATTCAATTCATTGACGTTGAAACTAACATAAACACCCACGAAGAACAACACGGGTTCACAGCGGGAAGGTCGACAATCAGTGCCCTGGAAAACGTCTATGATTGGATTGATGCGTCCCGCTCAAGACACATCTTTGGAACGTTTTTAGACATTACGGGCGCTTTTGACAATGTTAAATGGTCTCCTCTTCTGCAGCAAGCAATAAAGCTAGGCGCCTCCCTTAGCACAGTTCGCATAATAAGCTCATACCTGTCCAACAGGTGGGCGCACCTCGAAATGGAAGGCATCCAGTATAAGAGACAACTCTGTCGCGGCTGCCCTCAGGGGTCTCAACTCGGGCCCACTTTGTGGAAAATAGCCATTTCCCCAATCTACGAGAGTTTACTATACCCGAGCACGTCAAAGATCATCACATATGCTGATGATATACTACTTATGGTTGGCGCGGCTCGCCCTCCAACGGCCTTTTCACGAATAGAGAAACAGCTGGACTCGTTCTCTGAATGGGCCTCAACCTTCTCCCTCGAGTTTTCGGCCTCTAAAAGCCAACTTCTATCCTTGAAGGGTGGCCTTAAGCCGGGATACTCTGTTGGCTTCGGGTCAGCACAGAATAAGCCAAGAATTGCGTCCACAGCAACGGCGAAATATCTCGGTGTCATCCTTGACCCCAGGCGTAGTTACTGGGATCACGCGAAGACAGTAAGCGCGAAGTCCTGTGACATGTATAGGAGGCTTCGATCCCTGTACTCCGCCAACTGGGGCATGGGTCCAACTGCTGCCCGAACGATTTACAAAGGGGTCTTCATACCCAGGATCACTTATGCGGCTGAGATATGGAAGGCCGGCTCCATGTTAGTGAAAAGCCGGAAAAAACTATTAAGCGCACAGAGAGCTCCATTACAAGCGATAACGGGTGCGTACAAAACCGCCTCCACAAATTGCTTATCGGTTGTCGCAGGAACTTTCCCTATGGACCTAGAGGTAAGGTTCCAAGCCTTGAAGAGGGAACTTGCCAGGCAGAAAATAACTGCTGAAGTCATGGCCCAGCAAACGGAGGCACTCATGACCGAATGGCAACGAAATTACGAAAGTTCAGCTAAGGGCAGCTGGACGCAGAAGATGATCCCTTCCGTCAGAATTAGATGCAATCTTCCCATGGTCCTAGACCATTACACTACGCAGATGCTAACTGGTCACGGGGACTTTAAAGCTAAACTCAATAGCTTTAAGCTGGTGGATGACCCCATATGTGCATGCGATAGAATGCCGGAAACTGTTAGCCATGTCCTCAGATTCTGCCCTAGGACGAAAAGTGCCCGCACCAAACTCAGGAAGAAACTTAGGGAGGAAGGAGAACCTTGGCCGCCAAGAAATGGTGCTTTCCTGAAATCGAAGAAGACCTACGAGGCGTTGGTCACCTTCGCCAAGGAAGCTTTAACAAATAGATCTGATCGCTAAACCATAGGTCTCAAGACTTCATTGGGTCAGGACGCAAGCCACCGTCAGAGACGGATGACGCAGCACTCGGGGTGTCCCGAATGAGTGCGCATGGCGTAAGTGACGGATCGTTTTCAATGCATATCCCTTAGTTCACATACGTCTAACCATATGGCCACGGTTAAAGTCACATTCGGCAAAAGGCCTTGTGACTATGTTGTGCTTACATCAGCGTACTTTAAGTACAATGAGCCTACAATCGCCCACTTAGAACGCCTTAATCAGATCCTGGTCACCGAATCCAGAGTGATAATTGCCGCAGACACAAACGGTCACTCGCCGCGTTGGCATTCGGAATCGAGAAACCGCCGTGGCAGGCTTACTGAACAGTTTATTGATAATCATGACCTCAACATTCATAATACCGCGGGTCAAATGAACACCTTCTGCCGTCGGGACAACCGTACCTCTAACATTGATGTCACATTGTCCACAAGCAATATCAGCCGTAGCATTGATAACTGGTCTGTCAGCGACTTAACCGATAGCGACCACAGGGTAATAGCCTTCACTATGAAAGTGAAAAGCACAGTCAAAAAGGCGTCTCACGAAAAGCGGTATGACCTTAGAACAGCCGACTGGGATCTGTTTAATTCCACACTCCTCAGTGAAATTGGTAGCATAGATGATTCCTCGATCGAATCCTCGGCCTTAGGCATCAACCGTGTGCTGGCAATCGCCGCTGACCGTGCGATCCAACGTAGGATACTGGGTAGAACCTCTGATAGGAACATCTGGTGGTCGCCTGTGCTCTCCACGCTCCGACAAAACCTGGTCCGCAAGAGACGCGAAGGTCTCAGGAGTAGTAACAGACAGGCTTACAACAGATTACGGAATGAATTCCTTACTGAAATAAAAAATCACAAGCTAGCCGCTTGGAAGTGCTTTGCGAGCGAACTTAACGCAAAGCCATGGAGCAAAGCATTCAAATGGGCTAAGGGTAGTTATAGCATGAACAAAATGCCCAGCTCCATGACAAAGCCTGATGGATCTCTCACTTCTGACTGCAGTGAGACCGCGGAACTCCTGCTGGACACTTTTGTCCCCGCAGATCCCGACCAAGTACAAGGCGACGCGGATTTCCACGGTCCATTACAAACTAGGGATCTTTCCTCCTCAGAAGAGATCAAAGCCGCCATATGGCGCATGCGGCCTACCGGAGCACCTGGTGCAGACGGCATCACTGCGGGCATTCTAAGGAAAGCCTGGCCAGCTCTCCGTGATTCCATCACTCATCTATTTGGCAGATGCCTTCAAGTCGGCACCTTTCCAGACTGTTGGAAAATTGCCAAGCTGGTCATTATCCCCAAACCAGTCCGTACAGACCTTTGTAGTGTTAAGTCGTTTAGGCCCATAAGCCTACTTCCATCACTGGGAAAGGCACTTGAAACCCTTATAATCAGAAACATAGGACAGGAGACAAATTTGGACTCCTTTGCCGAGCAGCACGGCTTCACTGATGGTAAATCCACAGTTAGCGCCCTGTGTAGTGTACACGCGCGAATCGATGCGTCCAAATCCAGGCATATTTTCGGAACTTTCCTGGATATTACGGGCGCATTCGATAACGTCAGATGGTTGCCATTGCTCACACAAATGTCCAATCTGGGTGCCTCGCTTGGTACCTCGAGAATAGTAAATTCGTATCTCCATAACAGGTGGGCAGATCTCGAACTTGAGGGCATCCATTACCGAAGGAGGCTCGCTAGGGGTTGTCCCCAATGTTCACAGCTAGGCCCGACCCTTTGGAAGATCGCCATGACACCCATATAAGGTAAACTCCCGGAAACCAGCACGCTAAAAATAATAACATACGCAGATGATATCCTTATGATGGTTGGTGCCGCTAGACCAAAAACGGCCTTCCATCGCATTGAAAAGAACCTGGACATTCTTAACGATTGGGCCTCAACGTTCGGCCTCGATTTCTCAGCCAGTAAAAGTCAGCTATTATCTCTTAAAGGAGGTCTTAAACCTGGCTATAGCGTTCGCTTTGGTACAAGGGCAGATGCTCCCGTCATCGAATCTTCGGCTACGGCCAAGTACCTCGGAGTTTACCTCGACCCTAGACGGAGCTTCTGGGATCATATTGAGTACATAAGTTCTAAATCCAAGGACATGTACGGCAGAATGAGCAGACTCCGCTCGGCGAACTGGGGTATGGGTCAATTGGCGGCCAGGACCATTTACAGAGGTGTCTTCCTTCCACGAGTAACTTATGCCGCAGAGATGGGGCATCTGGCACCAATCTAATTAAAAGTAAAAAGTAATTACTTAGCGCTCAGAGAGCTCCACTATTGGCGATGACCGGTGCCTACAATACCGCGTCCACGAACTGCCTCCCGGTAGTTGCAGGCACCATGCCCTTAGATCTCGAAATCCGTATGCACGTTCTTAAACGTAAACTTCTCGCACAAGAAATACCGAAAGAAGCTTTCGATGACAGTGTAAATGACCTCTTCGATAAATGGCAGCGCAGCTACGACTCCCTGCCCAAGGGGAACTGGTCCAAGAAAATGATACCATCGGTCAGGTTTAGGTACTACCTACCGATGAAGCTGGACCATTACACAACACAGTTTTTAACGGGCCACGGCGATTTCCGGGCTAAATTGCACAGTTTCAATCTCGTCACCAACCCCATATGTGAGTGTGACTGGAAGCCTGAAACGGTCAACCACGTCCTTCAGTTCTGCCCAAGGACAAAAAGAGCCCACATCAGGCTTAAGTGGGCACTCAGCGATGAAGGCGTGTCTTGGCCACCAGCGGACGGGGCCTTCCTAACAAATAAGGCAATTTACGAGGCGTTGGCAAGATTTGCCAGGGAAGCCCTCACCAACCGGTCGGACAGATGATCAAGCAAAAATGAATCACATACTCATTGTATGTTAAGGGTTGTTAACCCAATGGGCTAGAACGCCGCCCCGTCAACCGACGGAAGGCACAGTCTCGGGGTGTTCCCGATGAGCACGTTTGGTGTAAGCGGCAGAAAAGGGGGAACACGCTCGAGCGCGTTCTGGCCCGGGCCGTGCTCATACGTCTGGGACGAAGAGTTAGGCCCTGTGGGGGGGGGCCTTGGAGAATTCCACCTCAGTAACTCCCTGCTTGTCGTACGAGGCGACTAAAAGGGAACAGACCAGCCGGGGTCGGCGCCCGGGGCGCGGACGCACCGAAACCTCCGGGGACTAGGGCGTTGAGAGGTTCTGACCGTGACCTCGTGAAGAGCGGGGTCGGTCACTGGGCTTAAACACCTGGTGACGCCTCAGGGAGGCGGAGCAAGGGTCCACCGTGA